>NC_088646.1:564016-571516 GCF_964019385.1 Sycon ciliatum
GCTGTTGTTGTTGTTTCAAATCTTTATTCTCACGATAGCCAGTGTTGTTATTGTTGTTGTTGTTGTACCTTGCGCAGGCATGCAACAAGAGGCTGACAAAGACAGCACTGTGAACAGTCAACGGCCCTCCCAACGGCCCTCCCAAACAGGTGTCAAGGTAAGCTCGTATCCCTGGTCTGGATATGCTGTGCTCATGGAGCACATTTTCATTAGCCTTCCCAAGCTCAACTGATGTGCGGTGCATTCCCAAAGCACTGGGTGTTGGGGCTAAGCCCGGAGTGGTGCCTTTCTTGCAGATTTATCGAGTGGAATATTTGCAGAGTGGAGGTTTGTGGAGGTTTGCAGAGTGCCATGCTTGTAGTGTAGTGTAGTGTAGTGCAGTGTAGTGTAGTGTAGTGTAGTGTAGTGCAGTGTAGTGTAGTGTAGTGTAGTGTAGTGCAGTGTAGTGTAGTGCAGTGTAGTGTAGTGCAGTGTAGTGTAGTGTAGTGTAGTGTAGTGTAGTGTAGTGTAGTGTAGTGTAGTGTAGTGTAGTGTAGTGCAGTGTAGTGTAGTGTAGTGTAGTGCAGTGTAGTGTAGAGTAGTGCAGTGCAGTGCAGTGTAGTGTAGTGTAGTGCAGTGTAGTGTAGTGTAGTGTAGTGCAGTGCAGTGTAGTGTAGTGTAGTGCAGTGTAGTGTAGTGTAGTGTAGTGTAGTGCAGTGCAGTGCAGTGCAGTGTAGTGTAGTGTAGTGTAGTGTAGTGCAGTGTAGTGAGTGTAGTGTAGTGCAGTGTAGTGTAGTGCAGTGTAGTGTAGTGTAGTGCAGTGTAGTGTAGTGCAGTGTAGTGTAGTGCAGTGTAGTGTAGTGTAGTGTAGTGCAGTGCAGTGTAGTGTAGTGTAGTGTAGTGTAGTGTAGTGTAGTGTAGTGTAGTGTAGTGCAGTGCAGTGCAGTGTAGTGTAGTGTAGTGTAGTGTAGTGCAGTGTAGTGTAGTGTAGTGTAGTGCAGTGCAGTGCAGTGTAGTGTAGTGTAGTGCAGTGTAGTGTAGTGTAGTGTAGTGTAGTGCAGTGCAGTGTAGTGTAGTGTAGTGTAGTGTAGTGTAGTGTAGTGTAGTGTAGTGCAGTGCAGTGCAGTGCAGTGCAGTGTAGTGTAGTGTAGTGTAGTGTTAGCGATGTCAGAGTGCCGTGCCACGTGACCTCCACGCTTGTCGCTGGATTCCCTAGCAACCAGCTGAAATGATGGCACAAAAGGCCAGTACGGAAGAATGCCAGTCGCGGCCAGAGCGTGCAGTACTTGGCACGCGGGATATTCAAATGTGACCTGAAGACGTCAGTGACAAGCTTGGTCGTGACTATTGCCACGAAAATAGAAGATGAACTTTCGTATCCGCGTTTGTGCGGGCGCGCTGCGCCTACGGAGCTGGGAGTATGGCCGCCGACAAGTTAGCGTATGTTCAGTCGCCTTTTTCATCTCTTGCGCTGCCTGATACAGGTTTGATTTTAGTTCCATCGTGTTCCCCGTCGTCCAATTTAGTTTGCTGCCAAGTTTCACTGGCGTATCACGCCGCGCACCAGACTTGTAGTATTTTTCGCGACAGGTACTCCATTGCTGGATACACCGCCATCATGAGTGTTCGTCCAGCAAAGGGACCGGCGGTGAAGATGTTTTGTCGAGTCTTGGACTCAAGGAGGAGCAGCTATTGCAGGATAAGCCCCTGCCTAGCATGATCGGAAACGTTTCAAATGCATTGGTGTTACTGTTAGAACTGATGAAGTTCAAAGCGGACCACCACCAGGATCAAAATCTACTTTTCGAACTCTTCTTGTCTTGGAGAATGGCCAAATCACAACTCATACTTCGGCTACTCTTCAACAGTCTTCTTGAATTTCTCCAACAGTTTGCAGCAACAAAAAAAAAACAGTACAGCTACGGTATGTACATTTTGTACAGTGCGCAAGATTATTCATGAGCCGCGATCCCTGTTGTCAAGACCGATTTTGTGCCGTGGTGAGATCTGGTTTGTGTACAGTGCGGCATGGTGCTTTTCGACAATGGCGGCGCTTACCCCGCGCACTCTAAACTGGAATAAGTCCACTATATTTGCTCCGATTTGCTTCAAACTTTGCCAGTATACTCTACTTGTCTTCAGGAATCGAATGGTATTACAATATTTGCCCGATTCTCAAAACAGAAATTTACCCTGACATCGCTAGTAGTGTAGTGTAGTGCAGTGCAGTGAGTGTAGTGCAGTGCAGTGCAGTGCAGTGCAGTGCAGTGCAGTGCAGTGCAGTGCAGTGCAGTGCAGTGCAGTGCAGTGTAGTGCAGTGCAGTGCAGTGCAGTGTAGTGTAGTGTAGTGTAGTGCAGTGCAGTGCAGTGCAGTGCAGTGCAGTGCAGTGCAGTGTAGTGTAGTGTAGTGTAGTGTAGTGTAGTGCAGTGTAGTGCAGTGCAGTGCAGTGCAGTGCAGTGCAGACTGCAGTGCAGTGCAGTGTAGTGTAGTGTAGTGCAGTGCAGTGCAGTGCAGTGCAGTGCAGTGCAGTGCAGTGCAGTGTAGTGCAGTGTAGTGCAGTGCAGTGCAGTGCAGTGTAGTGTAGTGTAGTGTAGTGTAGTGTAGTGTAGTGTAGTGTAGTGCAGTGCAGTGCAGTGCAGTGCAGTGTAGTAGCGATATCAGACGAAAAATCTAACTTGAAACCAGAGGAATGAGTGATATACCAATCGAATCAGTATCCAAAACGCTCCGTACTGGTCAAATTTTAGGTGAATCCAAGCTATGGAAGCGGTATTATACGCCCTCGAAGTAGGATGACAGGCACCCGCCATTGTCGTGCTGAGGGATGCACCACTGCATACAAACAGCAAGAATCGATGGCACAAAAGCCGTCAACTTGCCCAGTGCGTCATGAGCGGTTGCCATGGGGAACAAAGTGCAGTGCTGAGGGAAAGTGCAAAAATTACGACGAATCCGTACTCCAAGCAACAAAATTAATTAGTTCGTCTCGCCATGGACGGCAAAGGACAACACCTTGTCGAATCAAGCATTTTTGTTTCTCTATCGCAAAGCTACTAATGTAGTATCGAACAACTACGCCAGTGAGAACCCAGGAACATTGGGACGTGTTTTGTACAGTTATTTTCATCGTTCACCTTGCTCTGTTCCAAGACCAGTCCATCCGATATCGTGTCGATTTGGTTTACCTCGAGCTGCTTAGCCAGAGATGATCCAACGCACAAATCACGTTGTTCCTCTGGGCCTCTCATCAGAACTGAAACCACTACTTGAACACGCACGTAGACCACTCATATGTACCCTGTTCACATAGGTGCGCACAAAAAGATCAAAAAACTATGGTGCGCAAGCAAGCACGGCGACCAAACTTTGCAAGAAACTAAATTCAAGGACGCGGAAGACGATGGTGAGCGAATGCAAGGCGTGCACCGATGCGCAGGGACCGAAAAAGCCAAACGAAAATAACCTACTTTGGCTCAACGGTAGGTTCGCGAAAACACAACGCAGATTGCTAGTTCAAACTCTGAACAGGGGCTTTCTCTTTGCTCTTCGCCTTCTTCCTCTCCAAACATTTCAACATCAAGCTTGGGCTGCTGTACGAGTCCATGGAAGTATGCTGCTTGGACGCCCACGCGATTTTTTCAGCCTGGTGCAGGATCATGGTCGTGTGCCACGCGTGACTGTAGCTGGCATGGTCAGCCCTGCGACACGATTTTAGGGCGATTACGTAACCACTCTGACATCTCTAAGTGTAGTGTAGTGTAGTGTAGTGTAGTGCAGTGCAGTGCAGTGCAGTGCAGTGCAGTGCAGTGTAGTGTAGTGTAGTGTAGTGTAGTGCAGTGCAGTGCAGTGCAGTGCAGTGCAGTGCAGTGCAGTGCAGTGTAGTGTAGTGTAGTGCAGTGCAGTGCAGTGCAGTGCAGTGTAGTGTAGTGTAGTGTAGTGTAGTGTAGTGTAGTGCAGTGCAGTGCAGTGTAGTGCAGTGTAGTGCTGTTGGTAGTAAGGAGTTAGTCGGATAATGTTCCTGTAGCGCGATCGCCTTCAACATTTAGCTAAGCAGCCCATGTGACACAGAAGATGTTCTGCCAAAATTTGGACAAAGTTGAATGCCATTGACCTCACCCCCCCCCCCCCATCTGTTCTACCTTACATGACTGTGTACTCCGAGGTGGTCTTCACACATGCACACATGCACATGCACACATGCACACATGCACACATGCACATGATCACTTCACACATGCACACATGCACATGATCAAGTGAAACAACAAGCAGAGCCACTGCACCACTGCACCACTGCACCACAACTCCCACCAAGCCACTGCACCACAACTCCCACCAAGCAACATACCTTCCACTGTATTCCTGCTTTGCGCTCTGGAGCTGACTCTGTAATGGCCTGCAGGGGAGGGAGAGAGAGAGAGAGGGAGAGGGAGAGAGGGAGAGAGAGAGAGAGAGAGAGAGAGAGAGAGAGAGAGAGAGAGAGAGAGAGAGAGAGAGAGAGAGAGAGAGAGAGAGAGAGCACACACAGAATGTGCGGCTGACCACTTACCAATGGAAAACCCTCAAGCTCTACCTCCCCCCTCCCTTGGGGCCTCTCAAGCTCTCGCCACTCCAGTGGAAACATACAAGGTAGCACATGCACACAACGAATAGGCCAAGACACAATGGGAGAAAGGCTGAAGCTACATACAGAGCAACATGAAGCAATGCTCAACGCAGGCATAGAATCATGCAAACGGCCACAAGCGTACCTTGATCATGGTAGCAACTGCAGCGTCCGGAAGCTTCTTCGTCACACGCTGACCGCTCGCAATGGTACACAGCTGCAATGGGCATACAAGGCCGCCCATACACATGAGTAATAAGGCTAGGTCACCAATAACGGGCTATTAACAACAGAAGAAAACCTATCCAGCAGCACATTGTTCCTAGGATGTCAGGAAGGGAGATAGTGATATCAGAAAGAGGACCAGTCTCCAATATTATTTTTGATAGAAATGCATGCCCTTGGACGGCAACCTACCTCCCAAGTTTAGAAATGCATGCCCTTGGACGGCCAACTACCTCCCAAGTTTAGAAATGCATGCCCTTGGACGGCCAACTACCTCCCAAGTTTAGAAATGCATGCCCTTGGACGGCCAACTACCTCCCAAGTTTAGAAATGCATGCCCTTGGACGGCCAACTACCTCCCAAGTTTAGAAATGCATGCCCTTGGACGGCCAACTACCTCCCAAGTTTAGAAATGCATGCCCTTGGACGGCCAACTACCTCCCAAGTTTTTGATTCCTGTACATCTACTAGTATTATTGTGGTAGCATATTGTGACTGCATATTGTGGTAGCATATTGTGACTGCATATTGTGGTAGCATATTGTGACTGCATATTGTGACTGCATATTGTGACTGCATATTGTGACTGCATATTGTGACTGCATATTGTGACTGCATATTGTGACTGCATATTGTGACTGCATATTGTGACTGCATATTGTGACTGCATATTGTGACTGCATATTGTGACTGCATATTGTGACTGCATATTGTGACTGCATATTGTGACTGCATATTGTGACTGCATATTGTGACTGCATATTGTGACTGCATATTGTGACTGCATATTGTGACTGCATATTGTGACTGCATATTGTGACTGCATATTGTGGTCGACTGCATGGTAGGCTTTCATGGCTAGACCATCTTGTTACATCGCGATTGTCGTTAGTTTCCAGTTCTTAGTACGTGCAGTACCGGATCGAAAGGCTACATGTAGGCTACTCTGTGTCGTACTTCAGTACGCGAGTTCTTGTTAGTTCCGGTTCTCGGCCTCGTGGTGTACGCACTCTAGCTGCGCTGATAGCCTTGTTCTATGCATGTGCGTGATCTAGGTGCGCTGATTCTCCGACGCGCAAGCATCTCTCTGGTGTTGCGGTCTTGTTTGTACCTTGGTTAGTTCGTTACTTTCTTGCCGGTGCGTGATAAATTTCAACTAGTCTTTCCTGTAACCAGACGGAGTTCAGCTGTGCTTGTTATACTACATTCCTCAATAAAAAGTAAATTCACACCGCCGTAACCCGGCTACACATCTTGTGCAGCATAGATGGATGGCCACTAGCCAGTCCAAAACGGCTATGATGTCGTCCTAAATGGCTATGATGTCATTGGACACAACTGTCACAAAGGTAACCATAGTAACTCCGGGCGTCATGTGCGTGCGTAAATAGAGAGAGAGAGAGAGAGAGAGAGAGAGAGAGAGAGAGAGAGAGAGAGAGAGAGAGAAGAGTTTACCTCCATCGGGATGAATGTCCCCTTCTCCTTGGCACCAACTTGCAGACATGGAATGAGTGGATATCTATGCCAGCCAGCAATACAATCACACACACAGCAGGCCACACACACACACACACACAAACAAACACATACACACACACAAACACATACACACACACACACACACACACACACACAAACACAAACAAACACATACACACACACACACACACACACACACACACACACACATGTGCGCACACACGCACGCACACACACACACACACACACACACAGACAGCAGGCCACACACAGATAACACACACAGCAGGCCACACACAGATCACACACACACAGCAGGCCACAAAGCAAAGCAATCCCGTCAACACTGGTCTTATTACATCTCTCTGCAATCGTGTATCAAAGTCATTTTAGTAAAATAATGTTGCAATGATGACAGCTGTTTTCTTGTCTCGTACGCAACAAACAACTGATTCTCCTCACGTAGCCCTTTGCCACACAATCAGAACTCCACGCAGTAAGCCGTCCACATTTCACGCACGTACACACGCACACACACGCACGCGCGCACACACACACACGCACAGCGTCATCATCAACATTACAGAGTAGACATTGAGAGAACAGTAGTGTATAAGTAGTACCATCATGCAACAAGATAGAAACTCATACCCGGGTGCTGGTCCATACCTCACACCCGGGTACTGGTCCATACCTCACAAAAACACAAAGCAAATGTCTCTGCGCTACAAGTGACAATCTTGGAACACATGGTTTGAGAAAATAGTGTTAGGTTGGCACACGACAAAATTTGCTCTAGGAAAATGCCGGCGGCCGACTGCGCGGTGATTGACAGTGGAAACGTGCACTATTTTCATTTCACCCAAGTGAACAGCTGGTAGGAGCACTTAGATCAAGCGGCCACAGTGGAGTCTGAGCTGGACTCTTTAACACCCTGGGACAAGAAGCAACGCCTAGATCAAGCGGCCACGGTGGTGTCTTAGCTGGACTCTTTAACCCTTTGAGACCCCAACGATCGAATTCGATCGTTTGGTATACAGTGACACTAAAATAATTATATCTCTAGTAGTCCTTCACCGATTTTCATAAACAAAGTATCTACGTTTCAAGAAGACCCTTGGCTATCACGTCGAAGTTATCCGAAATCTCTAGCAGTTACGATGCCGCCGTGGTGAGACTCGAAGTCGAAGACAAACTGAAAAATGAACTC
>NC_088646.1:576516-621516 GCF_964019385.1 Sycon ciliatum
TTTACAGCATAATTATATGTCATGAAACCGTGAATTTTTTTAATATGCGCCATGCATACATACAATATGTGTGTTCGATTATCCAGTTCCCTCGCCTATCCGGATATTTGTTGTGGAAAACGGATGTGTGCGGTTAAACGAGCATGTCTGACTGTAGTTCTAATGTCTTACCTGATATGTTCTTGGACTAGCACCGCCGCTACTGAAGGAAACCTCAAACGTTGTCTGAACACAACAAACGGAGTAAACAATCAAGCCGTCAGTCAAGCAGAGAAGAAGATGGCCACCAGTCAATGCCATTAGCAGAGAAGAAGATGGCCACCAGTTAATGCCATTAGCAGAGAGTGTGATCCGATGATCACCATCAATCATCTATTATCGAAATGTTGGTGCCATCAAAAGTTGAAAAAGGATTTTTTGGGTAAAAATACGACATATTCCGAAAAACCAAGGCAAATCCCGCGATTTTGCCATGGTGATCCAGAAAAAGCACTCTCAGTACTTGGCAGGTATGCACCTGTTGGCATGGATTTCGTGCAGTTCATCGCAAACCACAATTGTCATTGTTATTGTCATTGTTACTCGGGCAAATCACGATTAGTTATTACACGATTGGAAAACAGCATTTTTTTTTGCATTTGCTTCTGGGATTCACAAAACATCAATGAATAACGATGTGCACACGGCAAAATTATGGTTCATTTACTGTGTCAGCGGCTATTGTTTCCAACCAAAATGTGTGACAAGCGCTACTGTAGTTCTGTCAGAAAGACGATTCCATTCCAATTCTTCATCCTGTTCCCGTTGTTCACCTGCAGGCATGGCAGCAGCGAAAAGATTGCCAACGCCCTGGATCTACACAGACCCAGTGGTGAGCTAACCAGCAGTAGAACTGTTCGCCTCTCTCTTAAAATCGTATCGGCTACAAGTACGGCAGGCCCTACAGAAAATCAGCCTTGACAGAGGCAGTGAAGGAGATACGCCCGACGTGGTCAATGTTGCACCGCGACGACGATTTTGCGCGGATTGTCTTTGCGGATGAGGCCTGCTTTGCTGTCGGGCCAGACGGGCGAATTTGCAAGTGGTTCCCCCGCGGTGGCAAGCCAAAGTGCATGCCCTGGGAGCCATCAGCATCTTTGGCACCGTGGGGAATTTGGCTTTTGCACCAACCTGGAACCAAGAAACGTTTGCTGAAGCTGTCATGACGGACATTGCGCGCAGCACCGAATGCCGAATGGGATGCCCTGGAATCCGCCAATGTTGCTCCGTTTGCGAACTCGATGGCAAGGCGAGCGGAGGAGGTGATCCACAAAGATGGTGGACACATCAAGTATTGATTAAATATTAGTCTCCTCTTGGAGAAACACAACTTGTGCTGTGTTCTTGATTGTTTCTCGTGCATGAGTTTTTCATGTGAGGTAGTGCATGCCGGCCTTGCAAGCTTGCCGAAAGTATAGTGCTAGTGCACAGTACGCGGTTATGATCGTGGACCCGACTCTGCCCAGCTACAGTGCACAGCGGGGTACACATGGTACACCCTGCATGGAACACAGCGCAGCACTGGATGTGGTGGACTGCACTGTGGGCAGTTTAATGCCGGGATGCATGCTGAAACAATGCTAGTTGTAAGACTGTATCCGTGTATGTACGCGGCAGCGGCCGAAAGCTGTGTCGCGCTGTCCCTTATGCCAAGTGTCGGATTTCACTTGCGACAACATATTCTGCCTTTAATACTCCCTGATTAAACCTCACCGGCTAAGGCTGTGTTTACATGAAGCGTTTCAACCCGGGTTGAGTTCGACCCGGGTCAGATTTCAACCCGCCATGTGCACAAAGTGAATGGCGCGTTTACAAGACGCATTGCGCTTGACCCGGGTTGAAATTTCGCCCCGGGTTGATTTCAACCCTCCTTTTGAAATCGAACCATGGACTCCAAAGGGTTAAACCTCAACGGCTAAGGCTGTGTTTACATGAAGCGTTTCAACCCGGGTTGAGTTCGACCCGGGTCAGATTTCAACCTGCCATGTGCACAAAGTGAATGGCGCGTTTACACGACGCATTGCGCTTGACCCGGGTTGAAATTTCGCCCCGGGTTGATTTCAACCCCCCCCCCCCCCCCCAAGGGGAGGGTTGAAATCAACCCGGGTCAAGAAAATCGTACCAACGTACTTCTGTGCGTATCTCGCGCCAGGTTTGAACAGCACTGCAGATGCAAATTTCGTGCGAACGGATTCACGTGACCATACAGGACTGTAGAAGTGGACTTTTGGCGGCATATCAGTATTTGACCCGGGTCAACTGTCTTCATGTAAACGCTCACCTCTTTTGTCTATCGTACAGACTTTCAACCCGGGCTGAACTCGACCCGGGCTGAACTCGACCCGGGCTGAACTCGACCCGGGTTGAAATTTCTCATGTAAACACAGCCTAAAAATATAGAAGTCAAGACTATCCCGTACAACCCCGTACAAATACAACTCCCACGGACAAGCGTTGGGCGTACGAGCACGAGTATGAATTGGACCTTTCTCTTACCCTTTCTTTCTCAAAAGGAAACCGACGACGGGAATACATGTTAGCTTTGCCATCAAATACCGGCCTCATGCCACCAAGACGTGGGTCATTGCTGGCAATCAACGCTTGAACAATATCGCTGTAGGCAGCCTTCGATACGCGCTCAGGTAAAATGTTGACATCATAGTGATGAATATCATCGCTGGGCAAAGACTCCACAGCGAAGTGATTGGCTGATAGAGAAATGGGTTTTCCACCTCTAGCAGGTTCAGCGGGACGCTTAGCTGGACGAAGACCTAGAAACAAAGCAGAGCAGAACCAGCGCGGGTAGATTATCAGAACAGCTGAGGCCTGAATACAGTGAATACAGCCGCATAGCAGCTGAGACTAGACAGCCGGAGTTGAGTAACCGAATGCACTTACCACGCGATGCCATGTCAGCCTGAGAGTCTACAACAGAGGTCAGCTGGACTGGTCGTCTTCTCTCAACACAAGACAATCCTCCCCATGCCTATCTCTCTCCCTCTCGCACAAGACACAACTCAACTACTTCACATCGGCTGGAAATGCAAATAATAAGGCCTTGCAGGATATACAAGTAGAAGCAGTGGCGGCTTTTTCAGCCAGCTTCGAAAGTCTTTCACACTTGTCGTGTGACTTGAAGTTTCGAACTGACTGGGAAATCCCCCGAAAGTTTCACTACGAGTACGATTCGTCATGCATGTATGTGCATGATTGATGCATTACATCATACATGCATGCAGTGACATGTCAGCATTTTTTCTTCTTTTCTTTTTTTTGATCAGGCATAGGCGCCTAGCGCCTACTTGTAAGTAATAGTTGTAGCCTGCACTATTGCAGGGTACCGCGTACCATACGCTACCTATTGCAGGGTACCGCGTACCTTACGCTACCTAGAGGAGGTAACTGGTTTAGTTCCCACGTAACGAAACGCGTAGTTCTACGTGGGTGATACACGTAAAGTGGATGAAGGGCCACGTTTTTTTTGGTTCCAAGCAGGGAGTCGTATAGACCCGGGAGGCGACACGAGGCCTTCCGGGCCGACTATGATTGACTCGCGGCACTTTCTCCCACTTTTCCCTCAGATATCCCCGGTGCGTGCCCTGAGTTATAAACCAACTACTCCGCGTACTTATGCCATGGGACTTTGGGAGTGCACTCCTTGGCCTGAGGAACGGACTCGTGCAGGATCGATAGGATCGTGGGAAATCGTAGCTCGAAAAGAAGAAGAAGAATGAACTACTTTTCCAAGTAATTAGTTGCATTTGATGATCGTGATTGAGGCAGAGAGTGCTGCTGATCGCGATCCAGATCCGGGTCAAGAATCACCTCCTGATCCTAAGGAAACCTCAGCTGACGTAGATCTACGTTCTCTTCGCGTGAACGCTCAGTCTGTCATGATTGGCTTGGGCCACAGGTATGGTTTGAATTCTAATTTTCTATGTTATTATATTTTTCAATTTGTCTTGAAACTTTCAACCTTGCTACTTAGCGGCTTCTGATCTGGTGCACGTACTGCATAAAAAGTTGCGAATAATCATGAATTGGAAGAAATACTTGTGGGTTGATAGAGTGCAGTACTTGTTCAATGGTTTCTACAGAGCGTTCCGAATCCCAGCCGCTAAAGACCCACAGAAGGCAAGAAGCTTGCGTTGCAAAGCTGCTGTCCCGCCTGACTGCGGAGAAAGAAGACTCGTTTATGGTTGTTCTACAGCCGCTGCTGACGTCCATCAGCTCTGTCCTGCTCCCAGCTGCAGATAGGCCTGGATTTCAATGAGTCGTGTCCCAACTCCGGTGTGAACGATTTCCCGACGTCAAGACGAAGTGGGGTCAAGTCATGGGTGTTGCAAGGAAGCTGTCACAAGATGATCCGGTATTGAACGGTAGGTTTTGTAAAACTGCTCTAACATTTGGATCCTATAAATTATAACATTAAATTATTATTTGTATTCACGAAGCCATGCCCAAGACGTGCGACATAGCGTGCGTTCGTGTGTATGTGTGTGCGTGCATGTGTATATTGTGTGCGTGTGTGCGCGCTTGTGTATGTCGTAAAATCCCGCCAGAGCATCCCTACCTCCGGAACCATTCGAGTAGATCCATTTGGGGAGGGGCGGATGGGCGAGTCCTGCTTGCCGCATTCAGTACTACATGAAAAGTACTCACCCTAAGAAAACTGTGCGTGCGTCTCGTACACCCAACAAAAGTCAAGAGCTGGGAGTCGTAAAAACCCATCAAAACCCTAGGGTGTGTGCGATCTCTGGTCAAGAGGGTGGGAACTGTTGCGTACATTTCCAACCAGGTCGTAGACGCGTCTGCAGTACAGTACGACCTCACACTTCACATAGTCATACGAGGATACAACTCTATTGATAGATAAGATAACGTGCTTGTAGATCTCTGCCATGCCAAAGTTGCATTCAGTAGAGGTAGTAGTCTCTGTCAAACGTGTTTGCCATTGGCTCACGGCACTTGTAGCAGCTGATCGGACGATGCAAATGGACGCCCAGTCCACATTAGCTGGTTCTTGTTATGCCTTCGAAAATATACCATGGCACGCACTTTCCACTGTTGTTACATAGGGCCGGACGTGTGTTGCCCTGAGCTTGCCACGATACTTTCCGATCTGTCCATCTCCTCTCTTTGTTAAGTTGAAATTATTTGAAGAGCTGATGGCTGGTAACTTGCTGGTCAGCTGGTAGGAATACGTTTGCAAGTGTTGCTGCTGATTTGTACATTAAATTGCCGGAGTGACGTGGCCTTGAGTAGTCTTCCCCAGCAATGAACTGAAGAGTAGCATGCGTATTGAATTCTCTTGTTGCCGGTTCATCGGCCCCTCTCCATGACACCGGACTAGACTGAATTACTGGCGTCCCTTCATCGGCCTGCTTTTCGCCTCGAACTTCACGAGTCTTGAAATCTGGACCCAACATAATAAAGTGGGACTCAATTGCGCAGTTCAGACGATAAATTGATGCAATAAGGGGTCATCGCAAAAGTGATTAGTCATCCCTGAAAAAAACATTCATTTCGTACTCGGACCTCCTCTCCACCCTCCGAAATGAATGGACGACGAAAATCGCATGCATGTACATGTGTATGCATAGCGTCAGTCGACTGAGATTTTAGCTCGCTCCCCCCCCCCCCCCCCCCCTGGAACGATCTTCGTTTCAGGGACGACCAAAAACTTGTGTGACCACTGACTTTCTTTCTCTGATATCAAGCAGTATGCATTATTTGTAACAGTAATTACTTGTCTGTGTCATGTGGATGCATTGTCTTATTTCCTTTTTCAGGCTACAGCACAACCGAGAGAACGAAATGTACGTCGCAATCAAGCTATGTCGTTGCCATCTTCTATGTGCCATGCGTTACCTGATGTGCCAGCCTGCTATGTCGGATACCGCTAACCATGCATCGACTAGGCGCCAGGCGCGAACTGATGGTGGTGGTGGTGGTGGTGAGAAGGAGAGCTCTGTGCCAGGATAACTTTGCAGTTTAGAGAGCGTGTCTGGGCAGGCGTGTATTTACCCCCATATTGCCAGGTGTATATTTACCACCATATGAACCAACCATAAGTGCAGTTGCAGTGGAGTCTTCAACTTCATTCTCCTGAGTCAAGCTCCTTGTGAAGACATCTAAGAAGAAGATTGCCTGATGAGTCCAGCCGGGACGAAAGGTACGTCGCAATCAAGCTATGTTGTTGCTGTGTCATCTGCTATGCGCCATACGCTACCTGATGTACCAGCCTGCTATGTCGGACACCACTCACCCTGCATCGACTAGGCGCCAGACGCGAACTGATGATGGTGGTGGTGGCGGGAAGGAGAGCTCTGTGCCAGAATAACTTTTCAGTTTAGAGAGCGTGTGTAGGCAGGTGTGTATTTACCGCCGTATGAATCAACCACAGTACGATCAGCTGACGTTATAACTTATAAGGATGATCTCGTGCAGCGATATTATTGATATTTTTTAAGTCTTTTCTAAGGACTCTCCACTGCAGCGTTTTCTTTCCACTCGGTTCTCTTCTTTTCATCGCTCAGCTTGCACTTGCAATGCTTATACATACTGATCAATCCCGTTCAATTTTCCGTACATTTTTCTCAAAATCCATAGCGTGGACGAAGTAGTGATTTTCCGTACAAATATGGAAAATACGGAAGGTTGATAGCACTGTGTTGAGGCAGCTATTGTTGACTTTATTTGGAATTAATTCTGTCGTATTTGCACACATTCCTGAGTGCATTGTATTACTATTAGCATCCAATGTGTGTTATCTGTGCGAGCTTCTAACCTTGTGAACATTCACCGAAGGTTCGGTTGGTGGCGCACAAGATCATCCGGGATGGCTCTTGCGGGCTCTCAGCCCTGCGTTCACTGCATAAAACTTGGCAGAACAGTTCAAGTTTCAATTTAGGCCATTTCCTCACTCTGTGACTCCCAATATTTCACATGTGCAATGATTATAAGTATTGTAGATCACTGGGACAGCGCCACTTTGTTAGCCGATGTTAGTCCTGAGAAAAATTCACTCCATTGCCCTAAAGGTGAGAAGAAATTGGGACTATTTGTGAAGGAAAACTTTGGAAAATGTAATTTCGAATAAAAGTCATTTCGTTTATCTGGATAGGTCCAATATTTCACAAATATGCAATATAAGTATTGTAGATCACTGGGACAGGGCAACTTGGTCTGTCGAAGTTAGTCACGAGGAAAAAAATTACTTCATTGCCCTAAAGGTGAGAACAAATTGGGACTATTTGTGAAGGAAAACTTTGGAAAATGTAATTTCGAATATAAGTCATTTCGTTTATCTGGATAGGTCCAATATTTCACAAATGTGCAATATAAGTATTGTAGATCACTGGGACAGGGCAACTTGGTCGGTCGAAGTTAGTCACGAGGAAAAAAATTACTTCATTGCCCTAAAGGTGAGAAAATATTGAGGCAATTTGTAAAGAAAGGATTACCTCATGTTAGGTGGTCAAAGTGCCTCAGAGTTCGAGTGGCAGTGCAAAGCCAGTGAGTAAGCCAGTGAACAAGACCCTTTATTAGTGAACTCCTCAGCGATGGCCACAGATGGCTGTATTTCGGCAATGGAGATCGAAAGTCTGACCACAATTGTTCAGCGAAAGGACGAAGACGACGCTATGTACGGATTTCCCGGGCGCTATGACCTATGTACGGACTTGTCCCACACCGAGCAGGTCGTAATATTTTGAATCGTTGAGTCGATCATGGTTGTGCACAAGTGATGCGCGTGTCGCCTCCCGGGTCTATACGACTCCCTGGTTCCAAGCCTCTTGTACGGGCAAAATAAACACAAGTGCAAGGTCAACAGCTTAGGGTTGGTTCACATATCGCCGGTACGCGCCGGGAGTCACCGGCGGTGGGCTTCTTGCAACCTCTCCCGGCGCATTGCGATTGTGTGAACCAGTGCAGTCGTAACAAAATCATACGGTAAAATATCGCAAGGGACCGCCGGCAAAGTTGGACAGTGCCCAACTCTTGCGATCTGCCCCGGCGCCGATCCCGTACAATTTTGACCAAAAGTGGTTTGTGAACCGTTCGCGCCGGTGATCGCCGGCTGCCGGGAGCCAGACTTTGTCAAAATATCAAACCAACACTTGTCCTAAATTTTCCTAAATTGAAGCTAGAGAGGAGGTCCGTTCGCCATTCTTGTAGTCGCTTCAAGGTGGCAAATAAGTCAGCATACCAGCCCGTCCTTCTCGGATGATCTGCTTGACCATTGTGCAACTTCTGAGACAAAATACAATTGAAACAAATAGAAAATATGATGGATACATTGGCAAGTTCTTGTGACTTCACCAACGTTTGCAAGCATAATTTCGACACAATCGCTTACTAGACTGCAATAAAATGCGTAGAAGTATTTTCATGATCTCCAGTAAAAGTAGAACCGAGTGGCCATCACCGAAAGACCTTGAACTACTGAAGAAACAAAGAATTCAAGCTTCAATTGGCAAACCTGTCGTAGCATTTGGGCACATTCTGTACTACTTTGTAGTAGATTTGGTACTCGAACCGTATGCGCAACGGATCGGGAGCTGGCTCACCGCCGATGTCTTGCGGCGCCGATTTTGCTTATGTGAACCAACCCTTAGGCCATCATTTTTTATATCTATGTTTCGCGTCAGGTCAACTTCCAGAATCATATGCGAGAGGTGGAAAAAATTAAAAAATTGCAAAATAATAAAAAAGGCTCATCAGAGGTGTATGCACTGTACATAGCACAAAAGCTCGTGCATGGTGTACATTCGAAAGAAAAATCGTACATCGAAGCACAACATCTTGGTTATCAGCATGAGTAAATATTCACTTTGGACGGAGGAGGCAACTGTTGGTGCCTATGCTTCGCTGGATTATTGTGCTCAGACTTCAGCAGCGGTGCAAAGAGCTCCGGAACGACGCATCCTCTCAGCTTGAGGCGATCAATGCGGTCTGGTGTAAGCTCATAGAATATTGCTCCCAGATGCCGAACAAACGATTTACCAATGCTGGCCTAGAGCCTAGTAGAGGCCATTTCTGAATCCCAGCTTCGCCATATGCAACCAGTCCACACTTATGACTCGCACGATCGTACATTCACTGTGCATGTTCGATTTTTTTATTTTTTTCCAAAAAAAATCAAAACGTATGCGTGCGGACGACGCGAAACATAGCTATAAAAAATGATGGCCTTACTGCTTTAGTACAGGTCCTCCCTCGTTAGTAGATAATCTCTGGGCCATCGACTCGACTGAAAAGTTATCTTATAAGTATGTATTACTGCACAAGGACCAGTGCAATACCGGGCCCGGCCGATATCTGCACGAACGGCGAAGCCGTAAGTGCAGTTATCGCACCCCACGTGAGTGTCTCCATGGTTTGAGCCAATCAGCGGCCTTACTGAGCGTGCAATATTCCCCAGTACACCGCCAGCCAATGTGGATGCACTGCAGTGCGATATTGCACCCCGGCGAGTGAGCGTGCAAATAACCTATATTTGCACGCTCACTTCGAAGTGAGCGTGCAAATATAGGTTATTTGCACGCTCACTTCGAAGCGAGCGTGCAAATATAGGTTATTTGCACGCTCACTTCGAAGTGAGCGTGCAGATAGGTTATTTGCACCCTCACTCGCCGGGGTGCAATATCGCACTGCAGTGCATCCACATTGTCATCTGGTCATTGGCTGGCGGTGTACTGGGGAATATTGCGAGTCGCTCCGCCAAGCAGTCGCTGCTGACTTGCTGCAGCACACCAAAATAATAATAATTGGTCGAGGACGCTGTCGCGGAAGCGAATGTGGACCCGGCTTGCGTCCGCAAAGTCAACTAATACTTCACAAGCTCCGTGAGAGTCGAGACAGCAGACGCCCAAGTACATGTATTGGACAAGACTGTCGACAGCCGATTTGAGAAACTGTCCGACGCCGCCATCGACAGCCTCGTTTCTGAGCAGAAAAACAAAAACACAGAGCAGGCAACTGACAAATGGCTCCGCTTATTCGACGAGTATTGTAAAGACACAGGACGTCGCTGTGACCTGAGTACGGTTACGGCAAGCGACCTAGCTTACATTCTGCGACATGCATACCGGTACGTCGAATTCCGTCCGAAGAAAGCTGGAGTGAAGTTCTACTCTACATCAAGGCTTCAAGCTTGCTCAGTTTCCGTTCCGCAATACATCGCAATCTAGTCGAGTAGAAGCGGCTCATGAACGTCCACAGTGACCCAGCGTTCAAGGACGCAAACATTGCATTGAAGGCTTTCCTCCTGAAGCCAAAGAAAGCGGGGAGAAGTCAAAGCGGTGGAGCACAAACACCCCATCAACGACGACGACATGAGCAAGCTGTCCCGCTACTTCCATGATCTCCCGTGTATACAGCAGCTGCTCGAAAGAAGTGTTCCACACACAAGTGTGTGGTGACAGACTGTGTGGTGGCAGGGGTGCGATAAATGTATTACTGCACTCGGACGCGTGCCGGCGTCGATAACGAGACTTATCTTATAAGTTATAGCAGGACTTGCAGCTAGAGCAGTAGAGGTGAAGTAGGCACTCCTTCGTACTTACCGGGGCTACCCTCGATACAACATAAATTATCGATGCTTCAACTATAAGGCCAAAACAAAATTTGACCTTGTTTCCGGTCGCCCGACCGGGCCACTTTTTCCCAAATTCTGAAACTTTTTTTTGGTCCCAAATGTATACAAACGGTGGCATCAACGAGTCATAACTCAGTCAAATCTCAACCGAATTCCACAATCGAAACACCTACAAGGTAGCAGAGATTCTCAGCTGTCGGCTCGAAAACCTCCGGGGTCGATACGAGCTAGAATAACGGAGCTGGAAGGACTCGAACTGTTTGCTTGATTTCTCAGGATGTACGAAAACAGAAATACACCACATGCTGTACAAGAACAGTGAGTCAGTCACTTTTACATTGATCCTTGCCATGATATATGTACAATGTACATGTGTAGGTGCTCTTGTCCATCAATACCACAACGATTGAGGAACCAAAAAAAATATCCAAAAAAAGTTTCATTCCGGCCGACCGAGTCTCCTTTTTGAGGGGTTGCCGACCGGAAACAAGCCTATTTTTTGTTTTGGCCTAATTGAAAATCTCCAAGTTACTCCAACATAACTCTTCCTTGAATACAAAGGATCGTCCATATTCACGAATACATAGACATAATACGTTTCCTCTTTCTGCTTTATCCTACGTGTTTTGGCCTTGGTCCTGCATGGTCAATATTATCTTATACTGAGGGTTTGGCACTCCAGGGACCTGGGCAAAGGGTCGTTATAACGGATTTTATGTAATAACGGATTATGTTGTAACCGGACCTGTGAACAGTTGTATAGACCACGTTTCGCCAGGGGATTTCAGATTTCTATTTACTAACGGGGTTTATGTACTAACCGGACTCGTTATAATGAGGGAGGACCTGTACCAAGAGAAAATGAGCTGAAATGGCTGTGAAAACAGTTATACGGAGGAAGCTACAATGGCTGTGAAAACAGTCCAATAAGGAGGGAGCTAAAATGGCTGTGAAGACAGTCTAATGCGTAGCAAGGCGAGCCTCAGCCTGGACGAGGTCGACAGGCACAAGGTTGATGTGACGGCGGCGAACGGAGCGTGATCCTCGAACGCACCGGATCGCAGACCTAGCAAGAGAGAAAGCCAAGCAGCAGCGCATCCAGCAAACGACTTTGCTGTAGCTCTCCTTGCGCTTAGAAGCCAGAGCATCAGCAATCCGCTTGACGACGATGGCTGCCTCTGGACCCATTCCGCCGCAAGAGGAGAAGACCAGTGGTGTGAACGAGCCATGTTCAACTTGGTTAACTCTTTCGCCATACTCCCGCTTCTTGGCACCTTCCAACTTGCGATAAATAGATGCAATGGGCTGGGACCGATAGCTCGCTGCGTGGGGATAGAACACCCTCGTATCGAAAAATGCATTGCGGCTATGGTTCCAAAAGCCCCGCACCCGGATGTCCACTCCCGCATCGGGCTCAACATTGGCAGTACGATAGCGAAAGGCTTCACCGGTGATGGGTTGGAGTGTCGGCTCAACTATTACTTCCACATCGTTGTGGATCTCTTTCATGCATGATTCCATGAGGTTAGGAAATACCAATAATTGGTGACCTCATCATGGCGCATGTGAATGAAGCCCGACAGCTTACATATCTGGGCATGGTCCACAGTGAACCGCTCTCCACAGGGACAGGTATCCGGCAGCCTATCCAAGGGCCAGCCATAGCGCAGGTGGACATGATCATGGAAATCGGCTTTCGCGTCGAAACACAGCCCATGTTCCGATACTGGGATGGACGTGAGCGTACTAGAGCCTCCCTTCTCTCTGGCTAATGACATGGCTCGCTGTTGGAGTGGCGGCAGCCTGCTCTGCACCTCATTAGCTCTGGTTGTTGCGGATGCTCGGTTACGCTGGTGAACAACTGCCTTTTGCTCTCGGTCGTGCGCAACACTATCCATGACATCAGCGTCCGGTTCGTTCTTCACAATCTGCTCTGTGAGGTGCGCTGTGCATTGCAGTGAGTCCGCATGCTTGCGTTCTGCTTCGGCCATTGGATCATCAAAGGACACACCTCCTAACCGAGTCGGGAGCTTGACCAAATCCATCTCCACATCATTCAGTTGATGCTTCATCAAAGCAGGGATCAGTTTGCTGTCGATGGCCTCCTTCAGAGGGTGCAAGTGGTCCCCGGCTGTCGGCATCGTGCGCTGGATGAACGTCCAGCGATGGCGTAGCCCGAAGACATATCCAGCGTACGCAGCATGCGGGTGAGTGGCAGCAAGATTGGAGAGACGGGTCACCTCTCCGGCCCATGCTGTAGCCTTCTCATTCAGGTAGGCAGCGATGTAGTCCGTAGACCCGACAGCAGCTCCAAGATGACGTTGACCGGCCTTGTGGGCCAAGTTTTCGCCCTCCTCCGACTGAAGGTGATGAAGGGCCACGTTGCAATGTTGTGTTTAGTCACACGGAACAAACAAAAGCATGAAGCGAAAGGCCTAAACCTGGTCAAAGACGAAGCTACCCGGGCCTACAGTCCATTCAGAAAAAGATGATATCCTAGCTTTTGGCCATAAATGGGTCAAATTTTGAGTTTTTGTCTCAATTTTTTTGGCAATCCCCCATGGAATGCTCTTCCAATTGTGTTTTGAAGTCTATTTCTCCAAAAAGCAAGCCATAACAAGAATAGGATTTCGGCCAGGTTTTGCCCCCAAAGCACTGAATTGGGGAAAAGCCATTAAAATCCAATCCGTGCACTCCACTTGCAGAACAGTGCATTTGAGGTTCAAACCCCAGTTGAGGTACCTTTTTTGGACCCTTTTTCAAGTTTCGAATCTCGCGTCAGCGCTGGCGAAATCACCAAACACGGGAGCTCTCCGGGGCCAGCGCTCATCGAATATTTTGATTTCGTGCTCCGGAAACTTCTTCAGCTGAGCACCCTCACAGCTCGCAAAATGCGCTCCATTCTGCCGGATTTTCACCCACGTTCTGGCGGAACGTGGGTGAGCCTCCATACACGGTATGACGGGAATCAGAAAACGTCTGTACGTGGGTCACTGAGTATCACGTGGTACACACACGTAAAGTACCCACGGATTACGTGGGACTAAACCTCCCTACTAACAGAAGCCAACGTGTTGTAACCAAGGAACAGCAAGGTGAAACATACACCAGCAACAGAGGTGATCCACAGGGTTCTGTCCTCGGTCCATCCCTGTTCACCCTTTCTGTGAGGAAACTCCCTTCTGTACTCGAGCACTGTAAGGCTCGGCAGTACAGTGGAGATTGGATATAATGACACTCATTCGGGAAAAAGCAAAATGTCGCTATATTCGATCTGTCACTAAACCCGATCTTCACATTTCGTATTCAATATGTATATCAAAATGACAGAAATGTATTGTAGATGTACATGTACATGTACATGTGGATAACAGATGTGTATGTACATGTGTCTTGCATGCACTGTTCAAGGACGTGGGCGGTAAAGTCATCCCGCACCGCTGCACTGCGGCTACAACGTGCAATGTAAAGCAGACATCATTGAGTGACCCGGAGGTCCGGGCATATGGCACAGCCATATTCCATGTTGCAGACATGCCAGTCTGCCTGATACAAGAGGAAAGTCGTTATATCCGATGTATTTTCACAGTTTTCCAGGTCTTCGGGCACCAAAAAAGTGTCAGTAAATTCGATCTGTCGTTATTTTCGAGGTCGGTATACCCGATCTATAATGTACAGAAAGGACTTGCTAAACGACTTGGGCAACAGAATTGTGTCGATAAACTCGATTTGTCGTTATACCCAAGGTCGTTATATCCAATCTCCACTGTACTCTGACCATGTCTCCTTGTACAGAGCTGGAAAGGACGTCTCGCGTCTGCAAGTTATGCAAGGAGCCATTCATTGGAAACTGGCACCCTAACTTTTTGGTGTCTCTCTCACATAGTTGTAGATATCGTGAAAACAACAGTACATCCTGCATTGTGTGACCCGTGCAATTACTCCTTGCCACATTTGAGGCCAGAAAAGTCCAAGAACAGGGAAATAGAAATTCAGCCAGGCTTTACAAAATTAGGACATGTATGCCATGGCAAAATGTATGGAGAAGCAGATCCAAAACCCAGATTTTGAGATTTAAAGTGGGTTTTTGATCCTCAATTCGGCCCAAATCCGACTTTCAAAAGCCAGCGGGCCAGTTTCCGATGAATGGACTGAGGGACATTGGAAAAGTGCAGCTTGGTGGCAAGAGGTCATATACTGAACCCCTCCAAAACCCAGTTCGTGGTGTTCAGGTCAAAGTCCAAGCCTCTTGACCCCGGTGTCCAGCTCCAGCTCGGTGCCCTCAACATTGCTCCCAGCGCACACGTTCGCTACCTGGGTGTGGTGATTGACCAGCGCTGCAGCATCTTTCCTTCACGAACAACATGGCCCAGCCAGACTGCAGTCGACGTCTGCGACAGATAGTGCTGACTGGGTCTTGCCGCGTTGAGGAGAACACCGTAGCGTTTGACATGTGGTGAGGGTACACAACACCAAGCAGGTGCCGCAATTTCCTATGCCTCGCCGAAAAGTTCCACATCCTGAAAGCTCCAAAGGCCACCTCCCTAAACAAGAGAAGTGAGCTGGTATCTAAATGCCCTCACCAGCGCAAGTTTCTGCTGGCCACCCCAGTAACATAGACAGCAATGAATGAGCATCTCTCCAATGCAGTCATCCTGGAGCGGGCTGGTTTGCAATCAGTGGTGGAGATGCTGAGGACGCGCCGTCTTCGCTGGTTGGGGCATGTCGGACGACAGAATACCGAAGTGCGTATTGTTTGGTGAGCTCCAGAAGACGCGCCCTCGCCACGCAAGCGTTGGCGTGACAACATCGTGATTGACCTAGAGGAACGCCACATCAATGACTGGTACAGCCTAGCCGAGGACCGTCGTGCGTGGAGACTGGCCTGCAACACCATCCAGCCGCCTAAACCTATGTCTCGGGATTCCAGGTGCCACTGCGGCCGAGATTTTCGCCGTCGCCAGGACCTCACTCGCCACTCGAAGTTCTGTGCCGCGTGACTGAAACACTGTCGGTCCTTTCAGGACCTGCCATCATCTTCGGATGGGCATTATTGTATTGTGTTGTGTGTGTGTGTGTGTGTGTGTGTGTGTGTGTGTGTGTGTGTGTGTGTGTGTGTGTGTGTGTGTGTGTGTGTGTGTGTGTGTGTGTTGCTATGATCATGTGTGCGCGTTAGTATGTATGTGAGCATAGGTGTGGGTGTGTTTTTTGTGTGTATGTGTGTTAGGGTGCTAGTGTGTACGCGAGATTTAGCGTGTGCTTACTAGTGCTAGACCTGCACCAACCGCATCTACCTCTGAAAATAGCCTGTCCCTGCATACATTCACGCGGTTACTCCTCCCGCTATCATAATAATATTAGCATTACACCTCTCTCAACTTAGATATACCAGCGCTGCCTCATATTCCACTATCGTTGTTTGATGATTGGTTCAGCCATGAAACTCTGAGTCACAACGGAATTTGCCCAAGGTTTTCATTGTGTGCCTTTGTGTACGCCGCTCTGCCTGAATCAGGTATTGAGCATGTTGACTAATTTCCCCCCTTTCCTGAACCACGCTGTCAGCACACACTGCCCAAAGCAACCACAGGTCTGAGGGTAAAATAAGTCTAAAATGGGAAAGCAGTATACGCTCGGAAAAGTAATCAATGCACGAAGACGAGAGAGGAAAGAGTTCATCACCGGCCAAACATCTCACCGCGGTCTAAACGCAACTAACTTAGATAACGAAAAGGAAGAGGATATAGTCGTAAGCCATGGAAGCATGGACCTATCAGAGCATTCCGCGTAACCGGCTTACAAAGGTGTGCCATCTAATGTATGGTAGCTCCTCGAACAGTTTCTACGCCGGAGGAAGAAAAGCACCTCTAAACTATGTGGGCAGTCATACATGCAAATGAGAACAACAATGAGTCAGCGGCTAACGGCAGCTACAGCATCTAATGTATTGGCAACCACTGACACAAGGTTCGGAGAGACCTTCTAGAAAGAACCAAAGCGTCTCATCATAACGACTACGTGTAAACACAGCTTCTAACAGCCACATATACGCAGAGTACATTGCTGCTGAGTCAAACACAGCTGGCAGGCACTGTAGCCTAGGATGATCACCCTCATTATTATGATAATGCAATGTGTACTATAGAAGTAACTTGTAATCATCCAAACCACAGAATACACTAAAACTAGCACTGATGGCATGTGACCTGCAGGTACTGCACGTTCCGATTAGTACAGAGTACAGAGCTGGCTGGAAGTACAGTCTCGCAATTCCGGCCACAACAAGCACTTTCGCAGAACCTAAGCCTACCGCCTCTGTATTTACTTAGAGACGTCTAACAGGCGTTTCTGGTGGGTGGGTTCGCTTGCAAGGCGGTTCTAAAAAATGAGCCGCACCATGACAAAAGGGTGCTTATGGCAAAAAATTTACAAACTGAGTTATGGATACAGCGCAATGGCTGGATTCTCACTGCTTCTGTTGCAAAAAACCACATTCGAAAAACTTGATAAATCACAATGAAAACTAATCGAATTCAAAAGAAAGTGTGCACTCTCAATATTGCATACCCGGTACTCAACTTTCAAACGAGTTTTTCCCAGTTTGATGTCGCGCGCCATAAGCACCCTTTTGTCGTGTCGCGGCTCAAATACATTTTGGAGTGCATGCATACTATACCGCGCGTGTATTATGCGATCGAGTCCACCAACTAAACCAGATTTTGAACAGTCAGACATGCATAATCTAGCACAAAACTGACAGGGAGTACTAAGACATTTCACTCCATGAAAGTCAGCTTGAGCACTGCTCGATAGCGCAAACCAACGGCCTTCCAACTTGGAAGGTTCATGGATATTAGTGCTAATTCCAAATTCCCTGTCAGTTTTGTGCTAGATTGTGCACGTCTGACTCAGTGTTCAAAATCTGGTTTAGTTGGTGGACTCGATCTCATCATTGAACTTGTGCCCACAATTTCCCATGTTACAATTTTTTTAATGACAGTGATTTTTTTGGTTTCAAAGTTAGAAATTTTCTACATACAATCATGTAGCAGCGCTACATCCTGTAGTGATGTACATGCCCACAATTTCCCATGTTACAATTTAAAAAAATGAATGTACAAAATTGAGAATGTCTTGTACAATTTACTAATATTATGTGGAGCCGGATCGCGCGGAGAGATCGAGAGCAGTGCAAGTTTTTTTCTTGATGCCACGTACCGGATATACTCTAATTTCAGAATTTTTCGGTGCTCAATATTTTCGGTATGAGGGCAACAGGCTAGGTTACGGTAGGTGAACAGAAATTTTCGGTACAGAAAAGCAGTTCCCTATTGGATTAGTGTGTGTTAGTGTTTGTTCGGTGTATTGAAATTTTAGGTGTGAAACAGACGCACCGAAAGTACCGAAAATAAAAGTACACCGAAAATTTGTGAAATTACAGTATCCTTACACCGAAAGGTCAGGGGTTGGCTTGTACGGAAATTTTACAACACCGAAAATAAGGTGATATACATTATACAGTACTCTTGACACCGTACCAGGCAGAGTGCCAGCCATTAGTATCAGTATCAAGAGCTCTTCTTGACACCATGAATAATGCATGCATAGTGACACCATGAATAATACATGCATAGTGACACCATGAATAATGCATGCATAGTGACACCATGAATAATGCATGCATAGTGACACCATGAATAATGCATGCATAGTGATACCATGAATAATGCATGCATAGTGACACCATGAATAATGCATGCATAGTGACACCATGAATAATGCATGCATAGTGACACCATGAATAATGCATGCAAAGTGACACCATGAATAATGCATGCATAGCGACAACATGAATAATGCATGCATAGTGTCACCGTGCATGCAAATCATGCATCATCATCGCGGATCACCATGATCAAAAGCACAAGTGCACGTCTGCTCTCCATATAACGTAATCTCTGGGACCACGCAAAAATTATGTTATATCGAGAGTTATGTTATGTAAAAAACCGTGTGTAAAAATACAAGATGTACCTCAAAATGAAGGGTATTACAAGGCGGGTTCAACCGTGCAAACATATACACACTGTACCACCATCGACATCAGATACCATCAATGCCGCAGAATTATGCACAATAGGACTAAACTGGCTAGCTACGGCTACAGCTTGATTGTACCGCGCACGTGAATCTACGTTGTATCGAGAGTGCACACGTCGGGGACCGCGCCGTAGGGTGAGTTATGCCGAGGTCTACGTTATGTAGGACTAAACTGCCTAGCTACAGCTACCGCTTGATCGTACCGTGCACGTGAATTTATGTTGTATCGAGAGTGCGCACGTCGGGGACCGCGCCATAGCGTGTGTTATATCGAGGTTTATGTTATGTAGGATTACGTTGTGTAGAACAAAATTTGTATGTGCCAAAAAGGGCGAGCACCTTTGGGAAAGGGCTAACCCTGACTCCTGTGCTTTGCGGGTTCTGACACCAGCCAGGCAGTCGTACAAACCCATGAGTGGCGGAAACTTCAAGGCCCGGAAAAAGTCATACCGTATTTCCGCAAATAAAAGGCCGTCCTCGTATACAACGCCTTCCTCGTATACAAGGCCGGGGCAGGGGGTGATTGAAAAAATAAAAGACCGTCTCCGATTAGAAGACCGGGCCTACTAAATGAGTCTTTGTTCTTGTGTTAAAAATAGAAGACCGTGCTCAAACTGTGGAAAAAATAGAAGTCCGTGCTCAAACTGCGTAGAAGAAAATGGAAGAACGGGGGTAAAACTGTGTGGCGAGAAATAGAAGACCGGGGTCAAACTGGGTTGAAAGAATAAAAGACCGTCCTCGAATACAAGACCGTCCTCGATTATAAGGCCGGGTTAGGACGAGGTTGAAAAAATAGTAGACCGGCCCACTATTTGTGGAAATACGGTAATATTTCCACTCATGACATTAGCTGGCTCTATACCATGTACCACGGCATGCACTTTCTACTGTTGTTACATATATGGACGGATGTGTTGTCCTGAGCTTACCACGGTACTTTGCGACCTGTCCATTTTTCCTCTCTTTGTCCCGTTAAAATAATACAGAGCTGATAATTGGTAACTCGCTGGTCAGCTGGCAGGAATACGTTTGCGAGTGTTTCCGCTGATTTGCACAGTGAATTGGATGCGTGACGTGCCCGATTCCATCCCGCGACAGCGCGTCCACTACAGCGCGAGGCATTTCAGCGCGACCACTTCAGCGCAAGGCATTTCAGCGCGAGGTAGTGTCAGCGCGAGGCACTTCAGCGCGAGGTAATGTCAGCGCAAGGCACTTCAGCGCGATGTACTGTCAGCGCGAGGTAACGTCAGCGCCAGGCAACTCAGCGCATATATGTCAGCGCGAAGCACTTTCGCGCGTACTATAGTACGCGGTATCGTACGCATTATCGTTCGCACGGAATTAGTGGTCTCGTCACTGGCCGCGATGTTGACTTCGCCAAAGTTTTCATTGACGAAACCGCTTTCCTCGTAACTCAGTCATTGGCATTGGGAGCGTGGGTGTGCTGTGCTCTTGGTTGGGGTACACCATCCAAGCCCAGCGTCTCCTTTCTCACAGTACGAGCGTACACGCATGGTCAATGCACCGCCAATAGAATCGTTCGCCGTCGACGAGCAGCACGCTTATCAAGGCAGTAAGTGTAACCACCTTGGCAGAATGCCGGCTTGCCCTTGGCTGTCTCAAATCGGTTCAGTTCCATTTTTGAGAGTTTAGCTTGGATAAGAAAAATTAAGGAAAATAATGGCCTATCCTCAAAAATACTGTGTCTTTTATGGGGCGACTGGTGTTAGTTGTCAATAGGCCTTATGCACGTTGTACAGATGCACGAAATCCCGTAGACCCGGTTGGGTGTTGAATGTGCAGGACCGGGTATGTACACACCTACGGCCCTAGTACAGAACTTCGTACATCTGTACAATGTGCATAAGGACTATAGTCATTGATCGTACGTACATAACATGTACGGCGCTGAAGTGCCTCCCGCGGAAAAAATCTGCGCTGAAGAAATTGGCGCTGACATGTCCTGCGCTTTAAAATTTCGCGCTGAAATCATTGGCGCTGTCAAGCCACGGCGCTGAAATGGCATCGTGCTGAATTGCCTCGCGCTAAGGCGGTCGCGCTGAAGTGCACCGCGCTAACATGGACGCGCTGTCGCGGGAGGTTACCACGTGCCGCCCCCCCCCCCCCCCCCCCACCAGCAATGAACTTAAAGGGGAAGTATACCCTAAAATCAAATTTTCACCAGTTGTAGTCTTCGGGGTGCTGAGTCGAATGGTCTTGGTCCGAGGAAGCTGAGACGCTCCCTTCCTACTTGAATCCCAATCGAACTCGCGCACTTCCACCGAAACTGGGTGACTGCGCCCTACGAGATGGGGATTTGTATGCAAAATGTCACTAAAAGCGCCATTTCGTTCTTATAAAAGCACGGATGACCGCGATTGGCCCATATATTGTAGTCTTTTGGACGCTGAGTCGACTGGTTTTGGTCCGAAAAGGCTGCGATGCAGCGTTCCTCCTTTATTCCCAATCGAACATGGTTGAACAAGCGGTCACGTGCTCCTGCGTACACCAGTCACCTGGTCACCGTGCCTGCAGGGTACAACTTACTAGCCTGTTTGACCTTTTTTGGGTGCAGTCCTGTCACTCGAGTTGAACTCGAGTTGAACCTTGGTGTGAAAGTTGTCGCCTGCTGGCGCGGTGACCAGCTGATTTGGGCACCCAGGAGCACGTGACCGCTTCTTCAACCATGTTCGATTGGGAATAAAGGAGGAACGCTGCATCGCAGCCTTTTCGGACCAAAACCAGTCGACTCAGCGTCCAAAAGACTACAACATATGGGCCAATCGCGGTCATCCGTGCTTTTATAAGAACGAAATGGCGCTTTTAGTGACATTTTGCATACAAATCCCCATCTAGTAGGGCGCAGTCACCCAGTTTCGGTGGAAGTGCGCGAGTTCGATTGGGATTCAAGTAGGAAAGGAGCGTCGCAGCTTCCTCGGACCAAGACCATTCGACTCAGCACCCAGAAGACTACAACTGGTGAAAATTTGATTTTAGGGTATACTTCCCCTTTAAAGGGGAAGTTAAGGCAAAAATCAAATTTTCACCAGTTGTAGTCTTCGGGGTGCTGAGTCGAATGGTCTTGGTCCGAGAAAGCTGAGACGCTCCCTTCCTACTTTAATCCCAATCGAACTCGCGCACTTCCACCGAAACTGGGCGACTGTGCCCTACTAGATGGGGATTTGTATGCAAAATGTCACTAAAAGCGCCATTTCGTTCTTATAAAAGCACGGATGACCGCGATTGGCCGATATGTTGTAGTCTTTTGGACGCTGAGTCGACTGGTTTTGGTCCGAAAAGGCTGCGATGCAGCGTTCCTCCTTTATTCCCAATCAAACGTGGTTAAACAAGCGGTCACGTGCTCCTGCGTACACCAGTCACCGTGCCTGCAGGGTACAACTTACTAGCCTGTTTGACCTTTTTTGGGTGCAGTCCTGTCACTCGAGTTGAACTCGAGTTGAACCTTGGTGTGAAAGTTGTCGCCTGCTGGCGTGGTGACCAGGTGATTTGGGCACCCAGGAGCACGTGACCGCTTGTTCAACCATGTTCGATTGGGAATAAAGGAGGAACGCTGCATCGCAGCCTTTTCGGACCAAAACCAGTCGACTCAGCGTCCAAAAGACTACAACATATGGGCCAATCGCGGTCATCCGTGCTTTTATAAGAACGAAATGGCGCTTTTAGTGACATTTTGCATACAAATCCCCATCTAGTAGGGCGCAGTCACCCAGTTTCGGTGGAAGTGCGTGAGTTCGATTGGGATTCAAGTAGGAAGGGAGCGTCTCAGCTTTCTCGGACCAAGACCATTCGACTCGGCACCCCGAAGACTACAACTGGTGAAATTTTGATTTTTGCCTTAACTTCCCCTTTAATAAGAGTAGCGTACGCAATGAATTCTCTCGTTGCCAGCTCTTCGCCCGCTCCCCGTGACACTGGACCGGATTGAATTACTGGTGTCTCTTCATCGGCCTGCTTTTCGCCTCGAATGTCATGAGTCTTGAAATATCAACCGAACATAAAAGTGGGACTCGCAGCGACAGTGCTCAGTGCCCGTGGTGGCCAGAGAGCAGTACACAAGAGCTACACAAAGGAAAGTAGGTTTTTGTAACTAAGAGTTGTCATTTGCCAGTAACTCCCTCTCTTTCTCTTTTTATATCAATCAGTATGCATTATTTGTGAAAGTAATTACTTGTCCCTGTCATGTGCATGCATTGTCTCCCCCTTCCTTTTGCAGGCTACAGCACAATCAGCAGACATGATGAGGATGATCTCGGGCAGCAAACACATCGTTAATTCCACGTAATTTATTGCATCTTTCCCTCAAACCAATTGAAAATATAATACCGTAAAGTCCACCCCATTTTTGCAAGATCTGCTGGCCTGTACGCACTGACCCCATGTACTGTCACCGCTATCGCACACCTTCGTGTAAGAAAAATCCAGGACAGTTAACAATCACTCTCGCTATCCTCTCAAGGAGAGGGGTGGGAGAGCAGTCCCCACCGCCCTCCTACCCCCCCCCCCCCAAAAAAAAAAGTCGCTCGCCTTATCTATCCAAGGCGAGCACAATACGGGTTTTTCAACATCTTGCCATACCCTAATCGGATTCAATAGCTGCCAAATTCGTTCTGGAAAATCGCCGTACGCATTACAAATGAAAGCTGTTCGGACCACACCTTTAGTTTCCCTTCATCAGGGACAATGACACACGCAATGGGAAATTGAGACAATTCGCTAAGATCCATGGTATTTTTTGTAGTATTCATCGTAGAGCGCTCCTTTCTTCTGTAGACCTGTGCCTGGCGTCACACAGGTCTATGCATGCCCAGACTGTCACGCAACAGAGGGGAATCCTTTATGTCAAAATACTATGATTGCCGCCCCCAAGTGCGGAAGTGAAATTTGCAACGGTACGTAAAATACCTTGCGAGTGCCGTAACTCCACTATTGGACTTCGGATCGACTTCCGATTTGTTGGAGCCGACAGCTGAGAACTTTTTAATGCGAATAGACCTTTCGATTACTCGATTCCGTTCAGGGAAAGCCGAGTTACGAAATATTTGAGTGTTTTCATAGTGATGCGGATGCGCTCGAAATTCTCAAGGCGCGCGACGAAAAGTGCGCCCTAAAAGAAAATAAGGAGAGCGAAGGCGCGCGAGAGCGATCGCTCTCCTTTTACCAGATGGTCTGCTATCGTGCGAAAGTGCATCTCACAGCGTAGCGCGAAGATTGCTTTGCTACGGCAAACTATGTCCACTCTCTTGGTTTCAAAATCTCTTTGGGCACTAGCTACGTGCTAGCTCATAGTGATGATGATGATGATGTTGGCTGCTTTATTTCGCAAATCCAACGGGAGTTTCTTCCGAATAACAAGGTAGCGAAGAACATAGTATTGCCGGAACTGACAACAACTGCAACCGGTCAAGTCCGATTGAGTGAGTGACGCTTCGTCAGAACAATCCTATCTTCGCTGAATCACCGTTGCGTTCAGACAGTGCGATATCGTGGCACTGCAGAAATTTCATGATTTGAAAACCAGATAGATTCCACGGCATTTCCACATGGAGAACGAACTGATACAAAGATGACTCATAATTATATCGAATGAAAGGAAATCTCGACAGAAGTTGTTCTTTGATGCAAGATAATGACAACCGCGTTTGCAGAGCCTCCTGATAAGATATAGGCAGTTTGTAGGCCTTACAGTCGTTCTCGTACGCATTCAACCTTCATGACGGTTTGTACGATTTTATTGACCTGAAAAAGACAAAAATAGTATGGATCCGCTGGGGTGGGCATTTGCTGCAAAGTGGGCGTTTGCAGCGGACTTTATGGTAGTATTTTTTTTAGCCTTTTTCATACTTTACAATAATCTTTTTCTAACATGCCTTGCTGTTTAGGCAGCTATTGTTATCTTTACTTGGAATTAATACTGTCGCGGTTGCACCCATTCTTGAGTGCATTGTATTAGAATCCAATGTTTGTTATCTGTGAGGGCTTCCTACCTTCTGAACGTTTACGGGAAGTTCGCTTGGTGAAGCACAAGACCTTCTGGGATGGCCCTTCCAGGCTCTCAGCCCTGCGTTTACTGCAGAAAACATGACAGGAAAAGTTAAGTTTGAATTTTGGCTACTTACTGGCCGTCCAGGGTCACCGATTGTATTTTCAAAACGAAAAGATTTAGTATTTTTCAGCACCCTTTCTGCAGCTAGAACGAATTCGCGAAATAGATTAAATTATTAATTTCAATCTTAAATACACAAGCGTTTCGGAGACAGCAGTATATAGCAACAATGACGACTAATTGCACTGCAAACGTTTCCTAAATGTCGACATGTATGAGCAAAAATGAAAATGTGTCAAATGTGTCCCTGGTTAGAACACGTAAACAAACTTTACCTATTACACATTACTATGATGCTCAACTCACAAAGCTTCATGTGCCGGTACAGGGAATAGTTATTGAAAAAGTAAACAATTCAGTGCTGCCTGCACCTACAATAATCTTGAATAAACACGTTTACTCCAAAAAAAAACAATGCCATTGCAAGTATTTTGGTAACGATTTTCTTCTTTTCTCTTTATGTTCACCACCGAGTCATCCCCCTTTTTTCTAAACCGACTTATATATTTTTTGTCCCATCAGCCTCTTTATATTTGTGCAGCTGTGCACTGTTGAGCTTCCAATGTACAATAATAATAATAATACAATTTGTAGCCCTTGTTTGGCTTGAACATACAGTGCTTGCTAATTGACCTTTGATAAATACCCACACTCGTTAGGCACCATACCACTTTTCACAGATATGATTTCCATCATCGTGATCACCTTGCTGATTTCCATTTCAACATTACAAATAGTGAGCGACAACCAAATAAAAACATTCTTCCCAAATTTAAATCATTGTCTTAGGGTGCGTTCTTAAATCCTCTCGGAAAAGTTGGATACTCTCCGAAAAGTTCGAGAGCTGTTCTTATATCCTCTCCGACTTTTAGGAGGCTCTCCAAAGCTCTCCAAGCTTCAGAGGTGGTTGAAACTTGGAGATTCCCGCGGTTTGGGATCAGCGCATGCGAACTACGACTAAAAGCCACGTGTTCATCCTGAGTGTACGCATTTCCCTTTTCGCATACGCACACGTGTTTTACTACATTCATCACTCAAGATCGCGGCCCCTTTGGCGCTTCATTTTGCTTGACATGTGCAAAATATCTCCGAATTCTTCGAGACCCGTTGTTGAGTAATCCCAGTTTCTTCGACTTCTCTTTTCTTCTTCTCCTAGATGCTAGAGAATATAAGAACGCACCCTAAGTCTCTCCTTATGTTCAGAACTGCTATTCTGACATTTACAGCTAACCATGCTTATGCAATCAACGGAGTTCCGCCACCTTGCAGTTGATTTTCCCGTTTCTCTCCTCATCAAGCCCTACCTGTCTTTGTACATACCGTAAAAATTAGGGGTGATCCGGGTAACCCGGGTACCCGTCTGTTTAGCTGCTGATCCGTTAGCAAACGAGTACCTGATAGTCATGTAGGATTGTAGGGTACAGTATTAGAAGCTTGCTTGTACAGTTGTACAGTTCAGTGCACAGTTTTGAGTGTGTTTTTCCTCGTTCAATCCTGCTACATATCACGGTATCCATTGTGGCTACGACAATTTTGACTGTTTGCATGTAGCGCAGTGATTGTGCACGCTGTGCTTGTCGCGGTGTAGTGTACTTGCATGACTTCGCATATCCTCCTGGCATGAAATCCGGAAGGCCACTGTAGCAATTGTTGCCCGAAAATCTCTCTCCTATCAGAATGCCTGTACAAGACATGTTACGCTTACGATCCCAAGCAAATGCAACGTTTTTGGAAAACGTATGGCGGATAAAGGGTACCCGATAACCCGCCCGTTAAGCCAGATACCCGTTTGTTACCTTAAAGGGTAACCGTTTCACCCCTAGTAAAAATCCCACCAGAGCGCCCCGTCTCTCCCATCCGCCCCTCCCTGACTTCTTGTCAGGGAAGCGATTGTTTCCTCGTATGACTCTGTGATGCCGTACTGCACTGCAGACGCGTGCTCGACCCCGTTGGAAATGTACGCAACAGTGCCCACTCTCTTGACCAAGGAATCGCACAAAACCCAGAGTTTTAACGGGTCTGTACGACTCCTGGCTCTTGATTTGGTCGGTGTACGGGATGCACGAACAGTTTTCGTAGGGTGAGTACTTTTTTATGTAGTACTGAATGCGGCAAATAGGACTCGCCCATCCGCCCCTCCCCACCTGAACCTACTCGAAGCGTCGAGGAGGTAGGGGCGCTCTGGCGGGATTTTATGGTACTAGTAGTAGTAGTACTGTTCTTTCAACCAAATGAACCCCTCGATAGGCATATTGCCTTTGGGTCATTTCATAATGAATTATTAATAATACTAATCAACAGTATCAATAACTTGAATAAGACAAGCTGAATCGACATTTGTGTCTACTTTATTCATGCAATGTAAATTTCATTGTAAAAATTCACACTTGTAAATTTCACTGCTGTTGTTCTTGGTGTTATTTCTCTCTAACTTAGGTTTTCTATAATAGTTTTAGGATAGCAATAAACAGAATCAGCTGAAGCGACATGTTACGAAGGTTTTATTGAGATGTAAAGTGGTGATGGACAAATAAATAGCTGTTATGGAAATCATGTAATGTGAAGAACAAATAGGAACGATGAAAAATATAAAAATGCATCGAACTAGCTTTTGCACAACGCTCATCAGGAAGCATCGTTGTACTAATTAACAAATTGTAACACAGACTACTATAAAGGATCAATAGTGATAAATAACAACTGTTAGTGTTGTCGCCTCGCCGCCTGTTCAATTATTTTCTATAATAGTTCAATTTTGTTTCAGTGTCCTTTAGTACAACGACGATTCCTGACGAGTGTTGTACGAAAACTTGTTTGAATCCTTATTTTTTTCTCTACACTGTCCCTCCAGGAATCCGCGGACAGAAAGTTGAAATTCTGCGCAGAATTCTGCGGCACAATTCGCTACATTATGCGGCGGATAGCGTGAATTCTGCGGCAATACTACGGTATTTCTGCGGCGCTGCACCGGCAAAAAGACATGGCTATAGTATATGCTATGTACAAGTATCAATAAAAAAATTAGTGGTCGAAAACACACGATAGGCTCAATACAGTAACGAAGAAAACTGGTACAGTTGCTGTACTGTCCATTGCATTTCTGTGTAAAATTGCAAAACTCCCTCGACTTTGAATGCAACATAATAGCGACAGGACACTGCACCGTGCATGTGCATGCATATGAAGCGCGTGCTCGCATTGCCCCCAAACCGTGATTTTTCACGATTCTGCGGTGAAAACTGTGAATTCCTCGGGATATTTAAAAAACATGAATTCCGCGGATTTTTACCGCGGCCGCGGAATCGCAGATTCCTGGAGGGACAGTCTACACTATTTCTTCCTATTTTCATCGCTTTATTGCATATTGTCTCCACCGTTTTACATTGCATGAATAAAGTATACACAAACGTCGATTCAGCTTGTCTTATTGATTGCGGTTATCAAACTATTCTCCTCGCCGCTTGTTCATATTTTATTCATTGCCATTTTACGCTTACTGTCTCCTCGACTATTGTTTTTAAAAATACAATTAATCTTGTAAAGGTTTTCACCCCAGAGGCAGCTAGCTCACACCACCAATCCTCTGTTTATCTTGTAAAGATAAAAAATAAAAAAACTTTGGAAAAATAACGTTTGAATTTAGGTCACTCAGTCACTCTGTATAACGCCAATATTATTATTATCACACATGTGGCAATATATGTATTGTAAATCACTGGAACAGCATACATGTAACTAACTTTGTTACTCAATCAATGTCTAATAAGTAATAGTCCTGAAGACAAAATTGGGACTTCATGGCCTAAATGTGAGGAAAAAATGAGACCATTTGTAAAGAAAACTTACCTCATCTTGGAGCCTTGGATCCAAAAAATTCCTCAGTGCCAGGGAACGAGCAAAGGTGTCAAGCAGAAAGACTCATTTCGGAATTGAACTCTAAAAAAACCAAAGGGCCACTGACGTCTATAATGGATATTTTTCCCAGTGCAACGTGTAACGCGGGTGAAGTCCCACGCCACGTGGAGCAAGTGCCACGCCACGCGGAGTAGTTGTAACATGTCTGTAACGACCAAATATCACAGCACTATGAGAGTACCGGTACTGAGTTAGGTCCAGAAACCTGCTGTGCTTTAGATATTATTGACCAAAACAAAAAAATCGAAAACAATAAGAACTGAATCACCTTCAAACAAGGTACAATAACGAGGGGTCACTGCTGCTCACAACAACACAGCGCAGCCAAACCAATGGTGTTCGCACACCAAGTTACCTAGTAATATTAAGCCATCCAACTAACTTTCGACTGGTGACTTGCTGAATCCCCCGAACGAATCGATCAATTCAGCCTGTCCAATGGCGGCCAATACGAAGGCCATCTTCAAAGGCCAGTAGCAGCGAGGTTACGTCCTGAGATTTGGGGTAGACCACCACCATAGTCTAGTCTGCTACAACATGTCCCCAAGCGCCAAAAAGTGGTCTTGAATAAAGTTATCCACTAAAAATCACTTGGGGAAATAATCAAATTTCCGAACTCTCCAATGGCGATGCACTAGAATCCAGCCTCGTGGGAGGAAAGCACACACGGCCAGAACGGAGCGCCTCCACATACCTTTTCGCCAAGCAACCAGCGCTGAGACATAAATTGATAATGGGAATAATCCATGCCCTCACAGAAGAAACTCGCCACCAGGAAGGGACTGCTGCTGCTAGCTGAAGTCTGAAGAACAGCCCAACTACAACAAAGCTTTTTTTAAAGTCAAAGACACGTAGATCTACGTAACGACTTACGTAACGACACGCTTACTTGACAGTCAAGAGTTACCATGGTTACAAGACAGAAGAACAAAAAAGGAAAATTTTCTTGTGAAAAAAATCATTTTTTCTCTTTTTTCAGCACTGCACTGCACTGTATACATGTAGCTAGCTGGTGTACCCCCCCCCCCCCCCGTCCAAATGTCGCAGGTGGAAGTGCTAGGTTCATGCTTATCATGCTAGGTTCATGCCCGTTGTGTCAAAAATGGGAATGATCCCACTTTGGAAAGTGTCTTGAATCATGCCCTACTTCAAGGCAAAGTATTCTCAGGATTCCGCAAATCATTGGTGTGTCATTTAACAAATGTGTAAAATGGCATCACAAACTGAGATATTCGGTCATCAATGTTCTGAAGTTAGTTGATAGATATCACCTCAAGGATTGCTAGTGGATGAAAGTCAACTGCATTGTACTGAAGTATGCTGCGAAACTGTGTTTTCTAATTTGTAACTAGTGCTAGTAGTGGCTGTGTCATACGGTAGAATTGGATAGGTAGCATAGCATCACAGCTAGGCCTAATCACAGCCATGTTTTCATTCTCACAGAGTGTATTCCGTGACCTACTGTTCTTCATTATTGTCTTTAGTGATGGCAAGACGGCCTTGGCCTCGTCCAAAGGCCCTGCGGAAGCAATTCACTGCCCCCCCCCCCCCCCCCCCCCGTCCATTCAGGGGCTTATTTTACACAAAATGGCAAAGCACCTAGTACTAGTACCTATGGGCTATGGCCTACCACTATTTTACCGACGTGGCAGGGAGAATTAAATTATATGCACCAAATTTTCTGGTCAATGTTGATCTACGATAAACTGGCTCTCATTTGCCACCACCCATGTTTCGATACAGCTACTAGTATCCGGAGCAGAGAAACAGCCAGAAGAAAAGCAAATTTTACACATTTTGTTAAAAAATGGCGAGTGTGAAAAAAAGCCAAATCACCTCGTACGTATACCTGGTATACGTATAGTGTACATGTATTATTTTATCAGATCGCTTGACTTGCCTCAGCAACCGTGCAGTTAGAACTGTTTTTGGTTATCCAAGGTTCTGTGACATTTCTACTATTCTAGCCAGATACCACCTAGCTTCTCAGGATCTCCTTACGTTTGAGATTCAAATTGTTTGTACTTATTTACAGATCATTACATAAGGTGTGCAGCCCGCTCTTAACAGACTGCTTTGTGACTAGAGTCAATGCCACACACACAGCGTCAATCACCCGCTCGCAGGTTACTCTGTCTCTTGCTCTTCCCCCGGCTAATAACCGCTATGGCTTGTACGCATTAAAGGGGAAGTTAAGGCAAAAATTAAAATTTCACCAGTTGTAGTCTTCGGGGTGCTGAATCGAATGGCCGTGGTCCGAGGAAGCTGAGACGCTCCCTTCCTACTTGAATCCCAATCGAACTCGCGCACTTCCACCGAAACTGGGTGACTGCGCCCTACGAGATGGGGATTTGTATGCAAAATGTCACTAAAAGCGCCATTTCGTTCTTATAAAAGCACGGGTGACCGCGACTGGCCCATATGTTGTAGTCTTTTGGACGCTGAGTCGACTGGTTTTGGTCCGAAAAGGCTGCGATGCAGCGTTCCGCCTTTATTCCCAATCGAACATGGTTGAACAAGCGGTCACGTGCTCCTGCGTACGCCAGTCACCTGGTCACCGTGCCTGCAGGGTACAACTTACTAGCCTGTTTGACCTTTTTTGGGTGCAGTCCTGTCACTCGAGTTGAACCTTGTGAAAGTTGTCACCTGCTGGCGTGGTGACCAGGTGATTTGGGCACCCAGGAGCACGTGACCACTTGTTCAACCATGTTCGATTGGGAATAAAGGAGGAACGCTGCATCGCAGCCTTTTCGGACCAAAACCAGTCGACTCAGCGTCCAAAAGACTACAACATATGGGCCAATCGCGGTCATCCGTGCTTTTTAAGAACGAAATGGCGCTTTTAGTGACATTTTGCATACAAATCCCCATCTCGTAGGGCGCAGTCACCCAGTTTCGGTGGAAGTGCGCGAGTTCGATTGGGATTCAAGTAGGAAGGGAGCGTCTCAGCTTCCTCGGACCAAGACCATTCGACTCAGCACCCCGAAGACTACAACTGGTGAAATTTTAATTTTTGCCTTAACTTCCCCTTTAAGCTTCTTAGGTGCAGATCGCTGGAATTCGCTCCCTGCTTCTGTTCGTATTTGCTCCACGCTATCAGACTTCCGCTCATCTATACAAACACATAATTATAGGGTACCACGTAAGAAGGCCTTAGGCCTGTGGGAATGCCCTATTAAACATTTAATAAATAATTTAAACACACGGCGAGGAGACAATAATTTGATAACCGCAATCAATAAAACTAGCTGAACCGACATTTGTGTACTTTATTCGTGCAATGTAAAAACGGTGGAGACGATGTGCAATAAAACGATGAAACTATGAAGAAATGGTGTAGGGAAAAATATGGATTCAAACAAGTTTTCGTACAACACTCATCAGGAATCGTCGTTGTACTAAAGGACACTGAAACAAAAATTGAACTATTATAGAAAATCTAAGTTAGAGAAATAACACTAAGAGCAACAACAGTGAAATTTACAAGTGTGAATTTTAACAATCAAAGCGAGAAATGAACAAAGGAGAAAGGAAGGAAAGACAACGTGATAACACATAACAGCAGTACATTACACCTAGAACATTAACGGCCAAGCTTGTTCAAGTAACGTGTCGTGTTTAGTGCGGCCTAGTCGCAGGAATGATGCTGCCACTCTCTATCGTGCTGGTGGATGATCTCGTCAACCTGGCTGCTCGTGATGACTTGGGAAGCCTGCAGTTGGGAGGTCTTTGAAGTATGGCAGACCGATTCCACCGAGCCGACAAGGTAGCCGCAGAAGAGAGAGGTAATCCGCCGTGAACATGCCGCGGTTTCCCAGTCAGAGCCGGAAGGAAGTGCTCTGTGACCGTGTCATCCAGGCGCTGCAGCTGTTCAGCTGAGAACTCCAGTGTACGAAGGAGATATGTCCATCGACCACGCAATCCGTGTGTGAGGGCAGCATACGCCGCATAAGGTTCGGCAGTGGCAATCTCGGACAGTCCCATATGCTCCTGCTGCCAGTCTTGAACTTTCCCAGCTGTATAGCCAACGATGAAATCCGGTGTCCCTATAGCGGCACCCAGGTAGCGTGCTCCATCCGTGACCACTTCAATGCCAGTTCCTGCAAAGACACTATGGGCCAGGTTGAGCAGGTCCGGCTTGACGAGGAGGAGAGTCTTCGAGGCGTTGACATGGTAACCATAAGGTTTCCCGGTCTCGTCCACATAATCCCACCAGCGTCGAAGGGCCCGTAGCTTGCCTGCACCACTTGAATCATCGGCATACCAGAATTGACGGATGTTGGCGTGGGTAGTGCGGAGGTGCCGTACGAATGGTAATGTAGCGAGGGCATAGAAAACCATCGACAGAGGGTCACCTTGTGTGGTACCCTCTGCGGAGGAAAGCTCACCACCGCCAGAAACGAAGAGGCGGGCATCATCTTGGTAGCAGTTCAGCAGTGTGGTAGCCAGGGAAGGACACAAGTGGCGAACATTGTGAAGAGTTGTTTGGTGGTTCAAAACATCTCGTGAGTATACATGTACGAGTACATAATGTGCACAGCAGATATCAGAGGGAGTCGTCACATATTTGACGACTCCCTCTGATATCTGCTGTGCACATTATGTACTCGTACATGTGCGCGATCGTACGAGTACATGTATACTCACGAGATGGATTTCATTGACAGATCCTTCCATGAGTGACATGCGAATTGTAACTGCGTAAGAGTATCCAAGATGTCGCGAGTAGTTCGGAATTTACTTAGTCGTGTTACCTCCCCTCCTCACGCTGGTCGTGGGGAAGGTAACACTCCAGAGCTTTTAGAGGATCCCGACATTGTGCCACCTACACCGTGAGGAAAGTCGCAGAAAAATCCAAGGTGCAGGATCGGTCCGACAGCCCCACCGAAATTCCGGCCCCCAAGCGCCAGACAACTGGAAACCTACCATCGCCTTCGGCCCCGTCTCTACCATCCGGAGAACTCAATATGGACATGGTGAGCCTAATAAATGGCCTGAGGTCGGACCTGCGTTCGGACCTCAGTAATGTTGTGGCAGACGGACTGGCGCCAGTCCATGAGAATTTGCAAAATATGACAAATTTGTTGCGAAAACAGGCCCGTGACATAGACATACTCATGAAGAGAGTGGACAGCCTGGAACGGGAGAACACTGGCCTACGCAGAGAGGTCAGTGAGTGGCGCCAAGACGGTGGTAAACCAGCCATTCTTGACAGGATGTCCCGATTGGAGGTACACATGCGGAACCAGCCTCACACCAAACCGAACCCGGCCTGAACCGAGAGACCGTGAATGGCACTACTCAAGATCTGGTCGAGGAACTCCTGAACCAGAAGGGAAGGGAAAACAACGTACTATTGCACGGCGTGGCGGAATGTCAGGGAGAGGACCTCCCCTCACTCGCACGAACCCTTGTCCCGTCAAACACTCTGATCCAAGAGGTGCTACGTATTGGAAGGCCAAGAGAGGACACAAACGTACGCCCCAGACCGGTCCTCATTAAAACAAACAAATCTGGAAAAGCCTCTCTCCTAAGAAATAAAATGACGCTCCGCCACAATGGTCAACCGGTTTACATTAGCCACGACCTAACTCCGTCTCAACAGGCACGAAGGAGACAGGTACTTCCCACATTTAAACAATTGCGAGGGCTTGGCACTGCTTGTTCCCTTCCCTACGACAAAATATTGGTACAAGGGAAACCACTGGATGACGCTGAATTGGCGAGGTTACTTCAGGACAAGCCTGCACAATGACGAGTCCCCGCACAACAGAATACTATTGTCACCAACGCATGCAGCACTCCCCAGAGCATCTCTACCTCTACGCCACAGATAAGTATCACTCATTCAAATGCATGCAATACATTATTACTCTTTAATCTTACTATAGCACATATTAATATCTGCAGCCTATTGAATAAGCTTAGGGACATTCACTATCTTCTGCACAAACACAACATTGATATCCTTGCTGTTACGGAGACATCATCCGGGCTGACAGCCACCTCGACAAACAGTGCCATCTTTCTACCAGGCTACGACGTCCACAGATTTGACAAGACAAGCAAAAAAGGAGGCGGCGTTTGCTTGTACATCAGAAATAAGTTTAAGTACCGTCAACTAAGAACAATATTTGACATTGAAGCTGCAGCAATTCACCTGCGGTTGGATGGAAATCCACTGAATATCATCTGTACATATCGACCACCCTCAACACCAGTGTCGTTTTGGCGACAACTCACCAACACTGTTGATGACATCGCAGCACAGACACCAAAATCGTCCCACACCATTGTTCTTGGTGACTTCAATGTGAACATACGAGACACTGAGCATCCTCACCACAAGCACCTGCAGACATTCTGCCACACAACCAGTCTCCATAACATAGTGACATCGCCGACTAGACTTCCTACTGAATCCATCTTAGACCTAGTACTAGTACCCAAGACATTCGACAACACCCACCTATCTCAGGCCACACAAGGTAGACACTTCACCGTGAACAGCTGCACAGTCGAACCATGCGATGCATCGGACCACCAGCTTGTCCTAGTTGACATGACAGTTAACCCTACGTTCCCTCCCAAAGGAGCAGTGGGTCCAGACAAGAAAGCCGCCCATTAGATCGATTGATATGAGTACCTTTAGAGACCAACTGGCATCCGCATTGCTCGACACATCCACTGACACCACAACTACTACATGCCAACGAATTCAACTATTCCAACACAACGTATCTGAGGTCCTGGACAAGCACTGACTGTCCAATGACAACCGTCAAACTACGTGGCAAATACAAACCTGCCCCTCGGGTAGATGACGAGCTCCGGAAATTGTTGTTCAGGAGGAAGCGTTCGCACAGGAAAATGAGAAAGAACCCAGCTGACCCGCAACTAGTCCAGAACTTCCGGACACTGCGGCGGCAATGCAAACTTCTCACGCGTCGCAAGCAAGCCACATTCTTTCAGAACGAATTTATTTACAATAGGAAGAACCCCAGAGGCCAATGGAATGTTCTAAACACTCTGCTTGGTCGAATCAAGATCCACCGTGAACCAGGTGCAGAGGTCAAAGCCATCACAGCTACATTCTCCGAAAATTTAATTAATAGTATCACCGGGTTCGCCAACTACACCAACCGCTACAACGCACACTACACTGCCACTACAGTCCATTCAGAAAAAAATGAACTAACTTACTTCTAGCTTTTGGCCATAAATGGGTCAAACGTTGAGTTTTTTTAGAATTTTTTTCTGCAATCCCATATGGATTCCTCTTCCAATTATGTTTCTGAAGTTTTTTTGTCCAAAAAGCAAGCCATAGCAAGAATAGGATTTCGACCAGGTTTTGCCCCAAAAGCACTGAATTGGGAAAACCATCAAAATCCAGGCCGTTTGACCCCGCCTGCAACAGTGCATTCTGCGGTTCGAACCCCAGTTCATGCACCCTTTTTGGACCCTTTTTCAAATTTCAAAGTTCGCAGCACTGCACTGTACTGTGTACGATGAAATCACGAAAAATCGCCAAATACGGGAGCTCGCCAGAGCCAGGACCCATCTTTTTATGAATGGACTGTCTGTAGGTCCGATATGCCTGAACACAACTTTTGCACTTTCGACCGCATCCCGACAAGCCTCGTAGTCTACCTAAAGCGGTTGGACTGCCGTAAAGCGTGCGGCCCCGACAACGTTACGTACCCGCATGCGGGTACGCAGCAATCTACAAGTCTGCAGCTGACGGGATTGCCCCTGTTCTCGCTCCGCTATTTTCAGACTCACTCCAATCTGGAACTAAAATAATTACTTTCCCAACTCCGTACAAACAGGCTAACGTTCGGCGAGGTGATCACAGCGATCCTACTAATTACAGGCCAATATCGCTCCTTCCGCAAATGTCAAAGCTAGCTGTTAGAACGCTGCGCCCTTGACCAGCTAATGGAATTCGTGCTTGACGCTCCACAAGCAAACCAAGCACTGCAGCCGCCTGAACAGTTCGCCTACAGAAGACAACACTCCTGCGATGACTTGCTAGCCTTGGCAGCAAAGTCTAGATGCCGGTAAATTTGTGGTGGCAGCGTTTCTTGATATGTCGAAAGCATTTGACACGGTCAATCACAACATGCTCCTGCAGGAGCTTTTCGAGATCGGCGTCGGAGATAGCGCCCTGCAATGGTTTGCGAGCTACCTACGAGGCAGGCGGCAGCGAGTGGTAACACGTAGATCTACGTCCAGAGGTGAACTGTACGAAGCTCACAGGGGAGTTCCTCAGGGATCCACCCTCGGACCTGTGCTCTTTAACCTATCTGTACGCAAATTGCCCTCGGCAGCATCTTCCAGCATGGTGCGCCAGTACGCTGACGATGTCGCCCTCTACCTAGCAGGCCGCAACCTACAACAAACTACCGAAGAACTGGCCCGAGATGTGTGTCGTATCAGGGACTTCCTCAGTGAACGAGGACTAATCCTGAATACCAGCAAGACCCAGTTCATTGTGTTCCACTCCAGATCGAAAAAAGTATGCTCCTCCCTCCGACTAACCATTGACAATGTCTCAATTCCACCAGCGACCACCGTCAAGTACCTTGGTATGACCTTTGACCAGCACCTGACATTCGCTGACCACATCAGTGCCCTTGAGCGAAAGGTAGGCGACAAGCTAGCTGTGTTTCGTAGAATCCGTGACCGTCTAACAATTGATGCAAAGAGAACCTTCTACTGCTCGTTCATACAGGCTCAACTGGAGTACGGTTCCAATGCTTTTTATCACAGTCTGCAGGCTGGGCAACAAGATCGCTTGACTTGCCTCAGCAACCGTGCAGTTAGAACTGTTTTTGGTTATCCAAGGTTCTGTGACATTTCTACTATTCTAGCCAGATACCACCTAGCTTCTATCTCCTTACGTTTGAGATTCAAATTGTTCGTACTTATTTACAGATCATTACATAAGGTGTGCAGCCCGCTCTTATCAGACTGTTTTGTGACTAGAGTCAATGCCACACACACAGCGTCAATCACCCGCTCGCAGGTTACTCTGTCTCTTGCTCTTCCCCCGGCTAATAACCGCTATGGCTTGTACGCATTAAGCTTCTTAGGTGCAGATCGCTGGAATTCGCTCCCTGCTTCTGTTCGTATTTGCTCCACGCTATCAGACTTCCGCTCATCTATACGTATATAATATAACCTAACCAGTTGATTATATGGGAAATATAAACCTGTATACAAACCGAGGCGAAGCCGAGGTTTGTATAATTATTGGTTTATATTTCCCATATTCAACTGAGTAGGTTATATTATGCTTATACTGAGCTGATATACAAACTCCCCTAGTGTGATCCTAAAAAAAAAGGAGTTTATATACCAGTTTATACACCAGTTTATACACCAGTTTATATACCAGTTTATATTCTCGTCATCGAAGTACCTGTTATATGCAAAATACAAGTCTGGAGTGTTGTGTGGGGAGAGATGGGAGTTTGTATACAAGCTCAGTATAAAAAAACATATAGGGTACCCCGTAAGAAGGCCTTAGGCCTGTGGGAATGCCCTATTAAAAATTTAATAAAAAATAAAAAAACTATTATTACTTCGAAGTATTACATGTATTATTAGTGCTAGTGCACATAGACGTGTAGATCTACGTGTGCGTATGCATTTAATATTTACAGGTACATGTATCAGATAGTAAACAGACTTGTTTTCGATTTTGACAGCATGTTACATAAACACAAGGCGAGGACGCACAGTGCTCCTGACTACAACCATAATATACTTGAAACCGGTTGGCAGAGTCCCGGTCTTGCGACTATTTGAACCGTATGGGGGGAAAAACCCGGTTCGGACTCTCTTTATTCTAGGGGGTGGTTGTTTGTTATACTATCAAGCAAGGCTTCTAAGTTCTATAATACTGCACTGTGACTGTACCTATTTTACTACTCACGGTCACAACGCAACACTTCCGTTCTTCTGCATAAGGTTGCAATACAACTGTTTATTCCGATGTAGGTAGGTGCTACTGAATACATGGCCGGCTACGCACATATGGATCCACGGAGAAGGGGCAGCTTGCCAAGCTCGGAGGCTTGGGCACGGCAACATGGCGCATGTACGTTCGAACATCATCATGCAAGAGCATACAACTGATCATGAACTACAGTCAACTTTGCGTATAACGACACTCGGCGGGGCATCAGAAAAGTGTCCTTATTCGCGAAGTGTCCTTAGGCCACCCTTTGTTAATTCATTGTTTAACGTCCTTTTTTTCGCGAAAAGGTACGCGGGAGGGCGGAAAAAAAACAAAAGCCCATTCCAAAAACTGGAAACCCCAATCAAACATTTTGACCAGTAAAGCATGTGATATACATGTATACAATATTTCTGGGTCTAACGGCACTTGCAGGCATAGAACAACACTCTTTGATGGTACATTGGAGCACATGCCTGATGAATTCAACAAAACAGGTACATAGTAACATACATGTAGCATGGAGTTAGCATGTCATGAATTCATTACATCTGGATTTTTACTAGGACACACACCGTACGATATTTAAAAGCCAACAAAAAAAGAAAAAGAACACAAGACAAAGGCATGCCCGGGAGGCAAGATTATAAGTTTAATGTCATGATCGGCACACTGTGAAACTACACAATCATGTATTTACAACTTCGCATATTATTGGTACTACTACTTTCTTGTTTTTTTTCCGGTCGGAGGCAAAAAGGTACGCGGGCGCGGACGTTAAACAACGAAAAAAGAAAGGGTGGCCTTATACCCAAAGTCTCATTATACGTATTACAGTTAGATGGGACTTTGCTCTGGGCATGGGAATTCTGTCGTTATTCGCGAATTGTCGTTATATCCGCAGTCGTTATTAGCGAAGTCGACTCTACATGTCATGTGCAGTGCTGGCAACTGAAATCCGACCCCTGAGCTCACACATCGCAAAGACTCAGCTCGGGATAGAAACACTACGAAATAGAGACCGCTAGTTGAATCGGTGTTGCACTCCAGCACAAACTTCAGGGGTCTGATTTCAGTTGCCATCAGTATAGTTCATGATTGGTTCTAAGGCCCTCTACAGACTACGTACATAGAATATCCAGTACTACGAACTCACATAAAACCTAAAAGGCAACAACTGATTTGTTCCAACTGCCAAGCCCGCATTCAGACTACATTAGAACACATGCAACATACAGGTAACCGGTTAACCGTTGACCCTACGCGCAAGGGGATGCGTGAAAGCAGTATGCAGTCAAACACAGTTTGTATGCTTGTACAACTGCCTGGTGAAAGTACAATAAAGTACGTTAGTTGCCTTGTACGAAGGTCAGCAACCTGCCTGATAGTATTGGGCAGCTTTTTAGGCTTCCCACCAGATTCTTGTAGTTGTCTTGGAAACTTCTATGTAAATGTGACATACACTACTTCGAAGTACAGTCCTGCTCAATGAAATCCAGGGCGCGTTTGGTTGGTACGAACTAGAACAGGATTCACCAGAACAGCGCGTTTGGTTGGGACTGCACCTGTTCTTGGTCGGCCAGAACATGTTCTGCTTGCTCCTCGAGGCCGGAGCAGACCAAGCAGTTTCACTTTTTCACAGTGAAACCTGGCGGGAACATCGATTTTGGTCCCAAATGATCACGTGCATACGCTTTTGGGTTGGACTCGTTGTACCGTACAAAGTGACCATGGTGACCCATACACATTTTCAAGTTTCACACATTTTTCCACGAAAATGTGCTCTGTTTCTGGAGTACCGTTTGGTTGGCATGAGGCTGCTCCATGTGCACCAGCTGTTCGATCCTGTTCTAGATCGTACCAACCAAACGCACCCCCAGTCACGTCACTCAAGTAAGTTTGCGCCTTGCATCTTTCGCAGCCCAGTGTTTGCAGGTCTCGGGCTACGCAACGCCCGACGCGTACTTAAAGTCTTTCATTGAGCAGCACTGTAGTAGGCTGTTTTGTATCTAGTCGAAGAGGGCCTAAAGCAGCTATCCAACGGCTAGGGTGTAGTCCTGCTTCAAACAGCATGCAACTAGCCAAAAATTCTACCGTGGGCGATTCAAAAATTGCAGCTCAGGATAGGAATCTCACACTTTGGTTATTTGCAGGCCAGGTAGAAACTACTTTTCGAGATGTACGGCAGTACGATCGAGTTGTCCCCACAGTTGTCCACGCCTGTTTGCAGCACATTCGACTAATCTACTACATCCCAGTGTTGCAAAAGAAGGATAAACGAGCAGGATTGGAATCCAGCACCCCTGTCTTACGGCTCACATACCGGGACAGTGGCCTACCAATAACCTACAGGCCACCGGGGATCACACACGCCCCTGGCCCTTTCTTGTTGCACCAGTATGATCAAGAACCAGAGTGTGCAACTTCAGGAGAATGAGCCCTGTAGTGCAGATGCCGCGGAGCTGCACAGCACATCCCTCCGCAAAATCAGTATTTTCCCATTACGGGCTCTCATACATGTTTCTACAAGGAGACCTCAAATCCAAGTGATCATTGGGCAAAGGAATACTTATTTCAGACACTCGCTTGACGTGCGTCAATTGCCAGTTGGAGCCCTCTGCTGCACATCAATCTTACCAACAACTCAATGGGAGTTTGTCCCCAGGGAAAATCGCGATTCCGCGGCCACATTTTTTATGCGAATTTGGTGATTTTTCAAAAACGATCTTTGAACATTTTGTTGCGCTACACACTAATTTTGGGCTGCGAGCCGTTCATGTCACATACCGGTACATCGTCATGCACTCGGAAGCATGTGTAGGGCACTCCCTAGCATACTGTTTACAAATGTCACACACTCTCATTGATGAAAAATAGGTACCGCAATATCTGGCAGGCAAACCAGTAGATTGGCCATTCCACTTGCAAAATTACCAAAAAAAAACTGTGGCAAATTCCCCGCGAATTTTGCTGCGAATTTGGAATATTAATCGTAAATTGTGCCACGAATTTTGAGCTTTTCTTCCGCAGTTCCCCCGGGAGAAGACTGTAGACTTACTGTAAACTCGGAAACCTTTGCGATCTGGATTCTGTCGCGGTTTTCGCGATTGGTGTAAAATCGCACAAAACTAAGCCGACGCAAAACGGTAGGAAAAAAAACTGAGGAAATTGACTCCAATCGTAAACATCTCCAGGCACAAATTTGTGCGCTCACAAATCGCGAACTAAAAACCGGCGCAAACGTTTCCTGGTCTACAGTATAGCAGATGGCAGTGGATACTGAACTTGGTCCTACCACAAATGTTCGAGAGCCCACGACTGTGAAAAGAATTCTTACTACTCTTTCTTTCTTCCTACGCCAGAAAATAAAAATAGATATTTGATTTTCATGAAAGGTAAATACCTATGAATTCCATAATAAGCGCTTTTCAAGTATGAGGCTCTGAGACCTAGAATGTTGTTCTGACCGTTTTAGAGGTCAGTCTACTGCTGCTGCTGTGCCAACTTCCTCTTGAGGCTCTCTGGCATGGCTGCTGGTGGAGGCCTGGGCAGACGCAGGACAACCTTGACGGTGTCGTAGATGAACCACTGCAGTGCAGTGAGCGTTCCCACCATGATGATGCGTGGGCCCAATCCCTTCCAGAGACCGGCCATGCCGAGCTTCTTGGCAACATCCACGGCAGTGGAGCCCTTCTCTGAGTTCAGCTTGGACACGACGGAGTCAGCGGGGTGAGACACAACAGCACAGAATACACCGGCAATGTAACCAGAAGAGAAGGTAACGACAAGCTGCTCCGCCTTGCTGCACTGGTCACGTGGCTTGGGTACAACATACTTGTACAGAGCCTCAACGGTACGCTCGAAGCATGCAAACTTCATCATAGTGTAGGGAATCTGACGCATCCACAATGGTGGCAAGCCCTTGTAGAAGCCAGCAATACCCTCTGCGGCATAGAGCTTTGGCACTCCTTCTCTCATGGAATTGGCCCAGCCAATTTGCGTTTGCATGCGCACTTTGACAGCTTCCATAGGGGCAAGAGCCATATCAGCGAAGAACTCAGCACTGGCGGAGGCAGCCAAATACAGACCAGTTCTGCAAGTGTACGTCTTTTCCTCGCCAAGCATGTTGGAATACATATTCTTGAAGAGCTCGTAAAATCCGAACTTGCACAGACCTTGCATGCTGTAACCAACAAGGGTGGGTGCCCATCCCTTGGTCAAAGCCATTGCTGATTCATCAGCCACAGTCACTCGAAATCCAGTGAGAATGTTCTTATATTTCGCAGGGTCGACTTGGATGCGAGTCTTCACCAAATCCAGGGGAACGACAAGGGTATGGGTAAGTCCACAACTGAGAGCACCTCCAATTGCACACAGACCGTAATACTTGGCGGAACCGAACTCACAGCTGTGCTGACCCTTTGATGCTGCAGCTGAGAAGCGACGGATGCCAGGGGTAGCCTTCAGCGGCATCCCGAAAGCTGTGGTTGGCGTCTTGTCCATATTGATGGTCGGAGGAAAGGAGACCGAAAACCAACCACTCCGAAAAGAAAGGGAAAGAGAGTCAGACCACTGACCTGCCAGCCAAGTCAAGACAGAACGCCCAAAATCATGCAATCATGACGTCGACTGCCATACTGACGCCCTAGCGCGGCACGCGTGCACGTGCGATAGCGACGATCACATGACTGTGAAAAGCACGGTCACATGATGTCACTAGTACTAGTACAAGCGAAGCGCTAAGCATGCATGACTGATAATTATGTGCACGACTGCACGCTGAACAAAGCTGAGCAGAAGAAAAAAAGGATCAATGCGCACGTGCTCAAACGAGTCATGGTCCAAAATAATCCAACTCACAAAGAAAGCTTCGAAGCTTCAAAGATTTGAAGTCGGACTTTCGTGCAGTATAGTACTCGGAGTCGTACACACAGCACACACAGTTCATGGGATATGGGTACAGCAGAGTTCAATCAATTCTCACTGACAGTCTTTGTTTTATGAAATTTGGTGAAGCTTTGGCTCATGTCGTTTTGCAAGAAGATATTGTAAGAGGCCTTTATACCGCACTGTTGACAATGGTAGCCCGGCGTGTTTCGTGCACATGCAGAGCCAGCTGACAGACGACTTTTTGTAGAAAGAATGAGAAATGTTGCTCGGTCATCAATTTAGGAATTGATTTTCTCTTTCATTGAATTTAGCATTTTGTATTTGTGAGTGTGGAGTACACCCGATACTCGTATGGCTCTGCTTGGGTCCACCACGCTGAAACTGATACAGCGTCAGCTGTACACCTGCTTATCAAAGCCATATGGAATCGTGCTGCTCCTGGGAGGAGTATTGTTCGCTTTCATTGCTATACTTCATCTTGGAGAGGTATTTCGCATAAACTATGTTACTAAGGGCATCATGTTGAAATGCTATTATTTATCTTGCCTGGAGGGTACAACATGCATAGGTAAACAAAGACCTTGTCCTCATGGACCCACACTTCACTGACCGTGCTCGCACCCTAGTAGCACATGAACATCTCTAGTCTATGGGATGTGTACTTCGAAAGAGGTATGATGCTATCGGACATACATGTATACAGGACACCAGAGTCAGGCATCGTCCATGAAAATGTGATGGAGTGGTCATTTCATATACCTGTACATGTGACATAAGCATACAGGGCATGTACTCTGTGCATGTGGTGAACGTGATTGATGCACCTCTTTATAAACGTCAGCAGTTCACCCTTGATCGTTTGTTCACATGTACATGTATAAGCGGATACATGTATACCCCTCCGTCATGTATACCCCTCCGTCATGTATACCCCTCCGTCATGTATATCCCTCCGTCTGCACAAACGCGATAGAGGTCACTTGACCCTGGCTTCGCAAGACATGCTACTCACTAATCTCCGGGATAAGACACCAGCTCTGATAGTTTTACTCAATCTCTCTCTCCGTCTCTCTCTCCATCTCTCTCTCTGTCTCTCCGCCTCTCTCTCTCTCTCCGTCTCTCTCTCCGTCTCTCTCTCTCTCCGTCTCTCTCTCTCCGTCTCTCTCTCTCCGTCTCTCTCTCTCTCTCTCCGTCTCTCTCTCTCCGTCTCTCTCTCTCCGTCTCTCTCTCTCTCTCTCCATCTCTCTCCATCTCTCTCCATCTCTCTCCATCTCTCTCTCTCTCTCTCTCTCTCTCTCTCTCAGTTTTACTCAATCTCTCTCTCCGTCTCTCTCTCCATCTCTCTCTCTGTCTCTCCGCCTCTCT
>NC_088646.1:624016-704016 GCF_964019385.1 Sycon ciliatum
GGTTCCAGGGGTTTCGCGGAACCCCCTAATTTTTGTAAATGTACTACTGGCAACCATATGCGTGTCCATGTGCATGTATCAGCTACTGTAAAAGCCGTTATTCTAACGAGGCGCATATTATAACGATTTCCCAAAATTGACTTGTTTACGAGTACCAAAGGTAACAATTCTCACTCCGCATTCTCAACGCTCAATAGGACAGTATATGTATCGATTTCTGTATAACGATTTCTATTTTAACGACAGATTTCTCCTCGTTAACTCGTTAGAGTTAGCACTTCGTTATATATATTGCTTTTACAGTATTCAGTTTTGACTATACTGGACCTCCCCTGTAGAGATCGTTGGTACTACTGGTGCTTGGAAGTATACTAGTGCAGGTGGAATCTTAATTCGAACATACCGCTTAATTAGAAGTTTTTTCAGGACCGTTTCTATCAATACGATTCCCACATAAAAAAATTCTGATAATTCGAACCTCGAACTGGACATGTACGGTTAATTAGAAGTTCCACAGATTGCACTTACATAGAAAATGTGTGGGATTTGTGCTGATAATTCGAAGTTAGCAACGTGTAATTCGAAGTTCACTGTACACTGTACTGGTCAGTTCAGTTTGCATGAGCAGGCTGTGCCGGTCAGTTCAGTGTCCGTACAATTTGTGTCTAAGGTCCATAGCGCAACTCTGCGTGACCATGAGAGCATGTTGACATACATATTGAGTTGTGGGTTCATGTTTGGATAATTAGAATGTCCGGATAATTAGAAGTTTTTTCCTGGCATTTTGAGGTTCGAATTATCAGGATTTCACCTGCACAATGTAATTTTGCTGCTGTTAATTTTGCTGCTGTTGTTGGCGTTTTCTTCTCTTCTCTTTTGTGCAGTGGTAAAAACGTGACCGTGTGTAGGAATACAGGAAATCGTACAAGAACAAGATTAAAGTGAGCAGTGTTGGTTTGAAGTTAGTTTGTGTATTTTGGTGTTGCAGGGAGAGTATCGGTATGGCATCATTGCGGTTAGTGTGCTATTGTTCTTTCATAGCTCCTCCATTCCATGCTACCTGTCTGGAAGAAGAGCAGTTACTCTTGTGATTTTTCGCTTGCCATGGCTATCTTCTTCGGCTTTCTCTAATCCGTGTGGTGGAGGGGAATGAAATAATGTGCATTCAGCTAAACAATAGTTCTTGACTACGCTGATTGTAGCCGAACAAATTGAACAGCCATTATTGAATAAAATACTCGTTGTTTTCTATGTGTGTGTGTGTGTGGGTGGGTGTGTGTTCCATCTGTCTGTCCGTCTGTGCCTGTGCGCCTGTCCATATTTGCTCATGTGTGTGACTGTATTGTGTTGCTATGCAGAGATGCTGCTGGCGAAGTCATCTGCCCGTTTTCTGATTGCCTACCGTTCGTGACAATAGTTGTTCAGCTACACATGCCTGACAACACCACTGTTGAGCAGTTTCAAAGAATAGGCTTTTCCAGTGCTAAGCGTGTGTTCAAGACCCGTGCCGGTGGTTGGCATGGTGAAGAGGCGATGGCTTTGGTGTACGCCAGCAAAGAGTCGCGTGAGTTGTCTTTTCCCAGAGACGGCACGTCTGCTTATGTGTAGTTGGTGATGCAGCCATTTTGTTAAAATATATGATCCACGCATACATGCACACTCGTGTTTGCATGTGCACCCATCTGCATGTACGCACGCATGCACGCACACGCTTTTGTTCATCGTTATTGAAGCGTCTCTCATCTTGGTCCTCCCACCAGCACCCTGTACTTGGTCTTGGTGTGATGATGGAGTATTAACTGTGCTGCCGTGTTTGTCTGTGTCTGTCCACAACTGCTTTCTGCTTTGTAATTCTCAGTCAAGGCTGACTTGTTCACGCTCAAGAAATCCAATGTTACTTGGGGAAACAAGAGTCTGGGTTTCACCGAATGCTATGTGGTAAGTCAACTGGCATTAACGTTTTGCTATGGTGTTTGGACATGGAGCCAGCACGATGATATTGATATACTTGCAAGTTGCAAGTGCATTTGTGATATATTCTCACATTTCTCAGTCATCATTATCAATCTGTTATTGTTTAAAAGCAGCATGGTGAACTCACTATTGTTACTGCCTCTGCCCGACTTTGCTCATGGATGGAGGGCCGTATGTGTAAAGTAACTGCATAGTTATACTACAAAGATGTTCGCTGGCCCACATGAGCAGATACACAGCAGATCTACAGGGCATGCCGTATATGCAGTATGTATAGTATATGCTGCATAATGCAGTATGTATAGTATATGCCGTATATGCAGTATATGCAGTATGTATAGTATGTATAGTAGATGCAGTATGTATAGTATATGCAGTATGTATAGTAGGTCTTTTAGTACAGTGTATACACTCTTGGAACTATATCGGGTGCTCCACTCGCTAAAGTCCATCACCAAGTGTTGAACCTGTGTGTTGATCCGATTCACTCGTGTGTGTGGGTATGGGTGTGTGTGTGGGTGTGTGTGCGTGCGTGCGTGCGTGTGTGCATGCGTACGTGTGTGTGTGTGTGTGTGTGTGTATGTGTGTGTGTGTGTGTGTGTGTGTGTGTGTGTGTGTGTGTGTGTTCAGTCAACACTGTCGACGTTGAAACGGGCCTCGTCCTTAGAGGATCACCTTGTTATGAAGGGTCTTGCAGAGAATGTCGCTTTGAGTGATGTCATATCGTTTGCAAACCGTACCTTCAATGGAACTGTGCTGGAAGTAAGTAGCTGTGACTGTTGCTGGCTTATAGGTGCATGCGTGTGTTGAGACCATATGGTTGACATCACCCCATATCTATTATATATGTTGTATGGAGTGGAAAACCAGAGCTTGCTGTCACGGTGATGCCACTTTGTACAAAGCACCCCTAATGATGACCAGGTAACCCCAGAACGGAACAGTTTGAAGTCCACTGGAAGTTCACCCCGGATTTTAAACTATAGTGAAAGTCAGTTCGTACAGACACGGATATGGCGTATACCTGGTGATTACGTACACATGTCATTGCGCCGATTTTCCCTCCGTAAGAGCATATACAAAGGTGTATTGTTATGATGAACTTAGGTAACGGCTGCATAAGACATACCGTTTTGGTGGTCCCGCCGCAAAGTTGATTTTCATACGAAGTGCAACTCAAACTGTACTCAGTAATTGTAACCTGCATGCCATGACGCTTCTGGTTATTACCGTAAGATGGACATTTGTCTGGGAGCGAAACATGGCAGTTTAGGCCTTTCGCTTCGTGCTTTTGTTTGTTCCGTGTGACTAAAGACAACATCGCGAACGTGGGTCCATTGCATGAACTTTACGTGTATCACCCACGTTCCCGTATCCATTGGGTGGGACTAAACCTCCCTATTATCTTACCCTACAAGTGTTCGAATCAAAATACCAAAACGGAAAGTTAATCTGAGCCTGTTCAGTTTTGTGTGGACTGTTCCGATGTGCCGTCCACTCTACACATGTACATTGTGTTCTCTCTCATCCACTACGCAGGTTCATCTTGTGCTAGGTTCTGGATTCTTTCAGTCACTACGTAGGCTCATCTTGTGTTTTGTGTTCTGGGTTCTCTTATTCATTACGTAGGCTCATCTTGTGTTTTGTGTTCTGGGTTCTCTTATTCATTACGTAGGCTCATCTTGTGTTTTGTGTTCTGGGTTCTCTTATTCATTACGTAGGCTCATCTTGTGTTTTGTGTTCTGGGTTCTCTTATTCATTACGTAGGCTCATCTTGTGTTTTGTGTTCTGGGTTCTCTTATTCATAACGTAGGCTCATCTTGTGTTTTGTGTTCTGGGTTCTCTTATTCACTACGTAGGCTCATCTTGTGTTTTGTGTTCTGGGTTCTCTTATTCATAACGTAGGCTCATCTTGTGTTTTGTGTTCTGGGTTCTCTTATTCATTACGTAGGCTCATCTTGTGTTTTGTGTTCTGGGTTCTCTTATTCATTACGTAGGCTCATCTTGTGTTTTGTGTTCTGGGTTCTCTTATTCATTACGTAGGCTCATCTTGTGTTTTGTGTTCTGGGTTCTCTTATTCATTACGTAGGCTCATCTTGTGTTTTGTGTTCTGGGTTCTCTTATTCATTACGTAGGCTCATCTTGTGTTTTGTGTTCTGGGTTCTCTTATTCCATACGTAGGCTCATCTTGTGTTTTGTGTTCTGGGTTCTCTTATTCATTACGTAGGCTCATCTTGTGTTTTGTGTTCTGGGTTCTCTTATTCATTACGTAGGCTCATCTTGTGTTTTGTGTTCTGGGTTCTCTTATTCATTACGTAGGCTCATCTTGTGTTTTGTGTTCTGGGTTCTCTTATTCATTACGTAGGCTCATCTTGTGTTTTGTGTTCTGGGTTCTCCTATTCATTACGTAGGCTCATCTTGTGTTTTGTGTTCTGGGTTCTCCTATTCATTACGTAGGCTCATCTTGTGTTTTGTGTTCTGGGTTGTCTTATTCATTACGTAGGCTCATCTTGTGTTTTGTGTTCTGGGTTCTCCTATTCATTACGTAGGCTCATCTTGTGTTTTGTGTTCTGGGTTCTCTTATTCATTACGTAGGCTCATCTTGTGTTTTGTGTTCTGGGTTCTCCTATTCATTACGTAGGCTCATCTTGTGTTTTGTGTTCTGGGTTCTCCTATTCATTACGTAGGCTCATCTTGTGTTTTGTGTTCTGGGTTGTCTTATTCATTACGTAGGCTCATCTTGTGTTTTGTGTTCTGGGTTCTCCTATTCATTACGTAGGCTCATCTTGTGTTTTGTGTTCTGGGTTCTCCTATTCATTACGTAGGCTCATCTTGTGTTTTGTGTTCTGGGTTCTCTTATTCATTACGTAGGCTCATCTTGTGTTTTGTGTTCTGGGTTCTCTTATTCATTACGTAGGCTCATCTTGTGTTTTGTGTTCTGGGTTCTCCTATTCATTACGTAGGCTCATCTTGTGTTTTGTGTTCTGGGTTCTCTTATTCATTACGTAGGCTCATCTTGTGTTTTGTGTTCTGGGTTCTCTTATTCATTACGTAGGCTCATCTTGTGTTTTGTGTTCTGGGTTCTCTTATTCATTACGTAGGCTCATCTTGTGTTTTGTGTTCTGGGTTCTCTTATTCATTACGTAGGCTCATCTTGTGTTTTGTGTTCTGGGTTCTCTTATTCATTACGTAGGCTCATCTTGTGTTTTGTGTTCTGGGTTCTCCTATTCATTACGTAGGCTCATCTTGTGTTTTGTGTTCTGGGTTCTCCTATTCATTACGTAGGCTCATCTTGTGTTTTGTGTTCTGGGTTCTCTTATTCATTACGTAGGCTCATCTTGTGTTTTGTGTTCTGGGTTCTCCTATTCATTACGTAGGCTCATCTTGTGTTTTGTGTTCTGGGTTCTCCTATTCATTACGTAGGCTCATCTTGTGTTTTGTGTTCTGGGTCCTCTTATTCATTACGTAGGCTCATCTTGTGTTTTGTGTTCTGGGTTCTCTTATTCATTACGTAGGCTCATCTTGTGTTTTGTGTTCTGGGTTCTCCTATTCATTACGTAGGCTCATCTTGTGTTTTGTGTTCTGGGTTCTCCTATTCATTACGTAGGCTCATCTTGTGTTTTGTGTTCTGGGTTCTCCTATTCATTACGTAGGCTCATCTTGTGTTTTGTGTTCTGGGTTCTCTTATTCATTACGTAGGCTCATCTTGTGTTTTGTGTTCTGGGTTCTCTTATTCATTACGTAGGCTCATCTTGTGTTTTGTGTTCTGGGTTGTCTTATTCATTACGTAGGCTCATCTTGTGTTTTGTGTTCTGGGTTCTCTTATTCATTACGTAGGCTCATCTTGTGTTTTGTGTTCTGGGTTCGTAGGCTCATCTTTGGTCAGCAAACAACAGTGCTGTTTTACGGTTTTGGAACCGCACGTTCGCCTCTAAAGCGTATTCTACCGTAAGTTAATGTGTAGTTTTCGGTGTGGGTGTGCGTGCTGAGTGGGTATGGGTGTGCCTGCTGGGTGTGTGTATGTGTGTGTGGGTGTGTGGGGTGGGGAGGGGAAGGTCACTCTCTTTCAGTTGTGCGTCTATTCTCCCGTGACAGTCTTAGTCTATATAAGTAGTGCTCTCTTGTTCCGTTCTGATGTGTGTGCTTGGCTTCCGTCAGTATACATGTAGTAGACCCTTTGCTGTTCGTGATGTGGGTGGGTGCGGGTGTGGGTGGGTGCGGGTGTGGGTGGGTGGGTGGGTGTGGGTGGGTGTGGGTGGGTGTGGGTGGGTGTTTTGATGAATGTTTGGCTGTGTTGACTTGTATTGTGTGTGTGTTCGTAGCCCAAAAGTGAACTGACCCTGCAGGAGAAGCAAGTGGAGTTATCCTATGGGTATCTTGTGTGGGATGAGCTCAAGGACCCCAATGCTCCAGTAAGTTATGTTCTGGTAAAGGACATAAGTACATTGTAGCCCTCATGTCACCATACATGTATGTTGTACAGGAAAACGGATGATCTGATGATCGCCTCGTGCGTGAAACTCGTAGTTACAACACAAATTTTCACCCTCTTCTTATTCTTGCATGCATGTTGTACATGTAAGCATGTCATTACTTACCCTGCATTCTATTATCCGTGGTAGAAACTAGAAAGATGCAGAGAAGTAACAGCAGCTGCTGAAGCAATGCTTGATATGCTGAGCACAGAGCATTTCACACATAGAATACGAAAGACCATTGGGTAGAAAGATGTATTGACTTTTGTTTGTAGTACATTTTCAGTAGATGAATGCATGTGACAATAGCCCGTAAAACATGCTTTATCGGACTTGGAGGGAAGCACTACTGCTGTGGTCTGTTGGTCAAAGCAGCTCCACTCTACCGGATATATTCATTATTTTCATTTGTGTCTCTGTATGTCCGTCTATCTGTCCTTCTGTCTGTCTGTCTGTCTGTTTGGGACTGTGTGTGTGTGTGTTTTGTGTGTTGGCATGACTGTATTCAGACTGGTTTGCCTGAAACTGATGACATATCGTCAGCCAGTCGCTTCCAGGACAATGAGGTAGGGGCTGAGTGTTGCTCGTTGTATGTCTGCTATCTGGGCATGATGGGGGCTTCTATGCCTTTGTTTGTGCCATTGGTTTGAGAAGTTGTGGTCTTCCATGTAAGTTTGTGAAATCAACTTTGAATGGTATGATGGCGAGGGCGAGGATGATGGGCCACAGGGTCCATACTACACATTTAGAAGTGCCCAGACGAAATGTCCCAGTACTTAAGCTGGCCAAACATTACCCAACAACCCACGTATCCATATTTCTAGTACTAGGTGGGGAGAAAGGGGTGAGGAATCAACGATCAGCTGTGTCTCCGAGCCTTTTTTTTGTAGGCTGGTGTAATGCAGTCGACGACCTGCACACCGGCTTTCTCGCTTTTCACCGAAGTACTGAGGCTGGCGCTATAATGGTGCTCCTCTGGCTGGCAAAGAGCTTCCATTTTTGAGAATATGATGTGTTCGTTACACAACCGAAACACTTGTTGCCATAGTGGTACTCTGGCTGTTCTCTCCAGTACACATTTACAGCACACTTGTGATTACTGTGTACAGTGTATCATCCTCTTCAGCAATGCATGGGCCTTCAAGCTGATTTCTTGTATTAAAATAGCTCACAGCTTAGACCTAAGAGAGAGAGGAGAGAGAGGGGGAGAGAGAGAACTGCAGCCCTTGCTGTTGTTGCTGCTGCAGGGGCTGAACATGTTGAAGGTCTGCCTGTCTACACATCTGTATGTGTGTATGTGTGTGTGTTCACGTGCTTTCATATAACTCAGTGTCTGCTCCAGCGCCGGGTGAGCCGGGTAATCCACCCGGTTGGGCGGTGCTTGGACCCGGTTGAAAATAGAATACCGGGTCACCTGTGACCTGGTTGGTACTGTCGAACTTTGAAAGGACTTACTACATGGCTTGTATGTGTCAGATACTTCTTCTTCTTTCGTAATCTTCTAATTCCTGTCCTCTCTTTTCTAAATGCGGCTTATCCATTCGCCTTTATATCATTGGACCTAGTTCCCGTTTATTGTCCCAATTTTAAAATAAACTAACCAACCAGTTAAAGCATGTGACTCGGCTGGTGAGACAGCGCCAGGTATGTACATGTGTACCCGGCTCCGACCCGGTTGAAATGGTTGCGCCAGGTACACGTGTACCCGGCTGCCCTACAATCCTAGAGCAGACACTGTAACTATGTGTGTTTGTGTTTGTACATCTTTGTGTTTGTGCACAAAGGAGTTGCGTTTCTCCCTGCGTGCCTTGGAGAAGAATGCCCCCTGGATTCGTAACATCTACATTGTGACTAATGGCCAGATACCTCGCTGGCTCAACCTCAACCATCCTCGCATCAAGGTTGTGGCACACAAGGTACTAGAGGACTTGTAGTGCGTGACTGTGTAGTGCAGCCTACATTGCCACGTCCCTCACACCCCCCCCCCCCCCTCCCCACACACACACACACCCAACACACACCATTGTGCAGGCATGCACACTCATACATTAGTAGACATACACCAAGCAGTGCGACCCAGACAAGGGATCAACCTATCTCTAACTACATAATTATGTGCGTGTGTGTGTGTCTATGTATGTATGGTCCAGGACATCTTCATCAATCAGTCTCACTTGCCTACATTCAGCTCACCAGCTATAGAATCACATCTCTTCCGCATAGATGGACTGTCAGATAGGTTTCTCTATCTCAACGATGATGTCATGTTTGGTCAGAAGGTTTGGCCAGATGATTTCTACACGCATTCACGTGGGCACAAGGTAAAAGGGTGCTTGCTTTGTAGTGTCTTGCGTGCTACCCCTGTCTGACATGTGTATACATGGATGTATGCCTATTTGTGATGTTTGCTACCCTTGTTTGGCATGTATGAAAATCGATTGTATTTTTGTAAGTCAGTCAAGTGCCAAGTCAAATCGGCAGGGAAAGCGCGAGTGCATCTGGAGCAACACACTATTCCTCTGATATTGCCGAAGTTGCTACCACTATTTCTTATATCTCATAGCAGTTTTGCTTGCATAACGTTCGTAGGCCACAGTCATTGAAACGCTTACACAGAACAACAAGGGCAAGGCTTGTTTGTCACTACTCTGAATTCCATGCTTGTGCAATCAAGCAAAATTCTAGGCCACAGTCATTGAAACTTTTATAGCACTTTTTGAATGTGTCACCGATGCTACCATAGTACTAGAATCCTGAACGCACGGCAGCATTTACAATAGTTATGTGGCTCTGAAGAGCTTTTATTTCACTGTTGACGGATCCTATTGGTTTATGAAATATGATTTACGGTGTTGGGTTTTATGCGTGGGGGTGGGGTGGGGGTGGGGGTGGGGGTGGGGGTGGGGGTGTGGAGATATCCTGGACTGTGTTCCCGCTTTCTTTGCATTCTTTCATCAGCTGTGCAAGTTGACTACGGACCCGGCAATCCACCCTTGAAATAGTAGACCTCATCGTTTTGTACTCTGTCTTTGCTGTACAGTCAACTTTGCTAATAACGACTGCGGATATAACGACAATTCGCGAATAACGACAGAATTTCCATGCCCAGACCAAAGTCCCATCTAACTGTCATACAATGTCATATAATGAGACTTCGGGGATAAGGACACTTCGCGAATACGGACACTTTTCTGATGCCCCGCAGATTGTCGTTATACGCAAAGTTGACTGTATTTGCATGTGTAGCTGCATGTGTGTAAAAATGTGACTGTTGATGTTATGTATGTGTTTCAGGTATATATGGCATGGTCAGTTCCGCAGTGTAATAAAGGATGCCCTAACAGCTGGCTGAGGGACAAATACTGCGATTCAGCCTGCAACACATCACTGTGTGACTGGGATGGTGGAGATTGTCTTGGTAAGCTGCCATATGATGGACTCTAGATGGCTTTGCCTTTAATAAAACAGAGAGGTTCCGGGCTGGCCAATAGCTGTTTTCTGATGATCAGTCAGTGTGTGGAACTCGGAGTAAATTTTCATCCTCTTATTCTGATGACTGTGTCATGTGCCTAGCCTGTGTGTGCTCTTGATATTGTGTTGTGTTGTGTTTCATGGGGATAGCCTGTGTGTGCTCTTGATATTGTGTTGTGTTGTGTTTCATGGGGATAGCCTGTGTGTGCTCTTGATGTTGTGTTGTGTTGTGTTTCATGGGGATAGCCTGTGTGTGCTCTTGATGTTGTGTTGTGTTGTGTTTCATGGGGATAGCCTGTGTGTGCTCTTGATATTGTGTTGTGTTGTGTTGTGTTTCATGGGGATAGCCTGTGTGTGCTCTTGATGTTGTGTTGTGTTGTGTTTCATGGGGATAGCCTGTGTGTGCTCTTGATATTGTGTTGTGTTGTATTTCATGGGGATATGCTGGGGCATGTGGGTATTGGGAACACTGGCATTATGCAGCAATTCAAACATTACTTCAAGTCGCATTCCTGCTGTGTGGCTCAGTTGCCTATTGTATTCATGCTTCATGCATCTTGTAGCTGGACCTTCGCTGGTGTAGTCTGTGTGTCCGTGTATGTGTTTGGTGTGTGTGTGTGTGTGTATGTATGTGTTCATGCGTGCGTGCGTACGTGCGTGTGTGTGTGTGTGTGTGTGTGTATGTGCGTGGCGTGTGCATGTGTTCTGGGGCAGAACTGGTAGTGGTCATGTCAATATTGTCGTAACTTCCCAAGGCTCTCCTGTGTATGTTTGTATTCTTTCTTCAGGTTTAAAACCGGGACAGAAGCGCCATTACAGCTCATTTAGCAGTACATGGGCCAACAAAGGTGAACTACTGGGTTTCAGTCTCAAAATCTATGTTTTCTTATTGTGTGTTGTTATAGCTGGTACATTACACTAACGCTGCTCTTCACTGAGTCGGGCAGGAGACTAGTGTATGGCTAACCTTCCAGTGCATATGCTGATTACATCATGACATGTACAACACATTGTGTTGATTGCATGTGTGCTTGGCGACTACAGTCAGACCTCGCTTATCCGGTCCTCGTTTATCCGGATCCCTCGCCATCCGGAAGAAAAAAGCGGGTTACATATTTACAGCATACGTGATGCATCCAACATAAACGGTGTTCGGTTATCCGGTTCCCTCGCCTATCCGGATATTTTTTTGGAAAACGGATGTGTGCGGTTAAGCGAGGTCTGACTGTACTTCAAAGTACCAACTCAGGTACAGTGTATCCTCACCACCGTGCACACAGTCTCAACGCTTCAGTAACCCAGGAGTACTGAAAACCATTGTTCAGTGCTATGAAACTGAAGACTCCACTGCTGCTGTACTTATGTACATATGATATGAGTCAAGCATTGTTTAGTATTTCCTGATAAGAACATTATATTCAGATGGTTGAGGGAGTTCACAGTGGTAAAACATGTATTGAATACTTTTTTTGTTCACGCCAGGCCCATCCTCAGAACCTGTATTAGCAAGAGCACATGACTGTGCTGTATGTCGTATAGTGAATTTCTGTTAAAAGCTGGATTGGGCAGCTGCCTGAGAAGAAGAGTGTACGAATAGGTCCAAGAGAGAGAGAAGGGGAGAAAGCAATACCGACTGTTGTATTTTGTTTCAATGCAGGACCAGTGGTGGTGGTGGTGGTGATAATCGCTAGTAATGATTGACAGCCCTTTGTGCCAAACATGCTGCCTACATCTGTGCATCACCTGTACTGTATGTCTGTGTGTGTCTGTGTGTTTCTTTGCAGACAAATCAAAGTATTGTCATGGAAGTTGTGCTGATACTTGGATTGGAGATCGCTATTGTGATACCGTACGTACTAATGGCCATGCACTGTGTATTTGCTCTCAAACTCGTGTAAACGAAAGTAAGAAAGTCACTTGTATTTGTATTTATATCATTATCTCATGGCACATCATGATGACGGCCAGTAAAACTGAGACAAGGGTGAAAGCCAACCACAGCAGTAAAACAGATAAAAGACTACAAATAAAAGGCAAAGGAGGAGACAAACCAGCAGGATATACATGAAACCTATAATTGAGCAGAGATTTTAGCAACAAAATTATCCATCGACGTGCTGGTCTTGGCCTGCGTTGGTAATGTTGCCCAAAACACATAGCCAGCAAAGATCGGGGATCTATTGAATAGGGTGGAGGCAGCGCGTGGGAGACTGAATGAGTTCCGGGTATTCCGTGTTTCGGAGAACCAATTATAAGCCTGCATATGCAAGGGTATTCTTCTACTTCAAACTGCACTCACTTCGTATGTAGACAGGTAGAACTAGCTTCCCCTTGTAGACCTTTATGCAACCTGAAAAATGAAGCTACTGTTACGATTGTGTGGATGTGCGGAGGAGGGGATGGGGAAGGAGGATGGCAATCTACAATCTGGAAACCTGGAAAACAAGGAGATTAGATTTGGACCTTGTTTCGGTCAAAGTTTGTTCACAGAATCCCCCCCCTCTACTGGCCACAATATGCACTCACGTGGGCAATATGGCGTGTGTGGTGCCATTACCAAGGTGATCCCCGATACGGCATGTGTCGTGGAAATAATTGCCTCTGACCTTGTTTAGCCGTCTTGAAGAGGTATCAAAACTGAAGCCAGACATCTAGCTTTCATCCAACTCCCATATGGTCTAGTGGTTAGGATTTCTGGTTTTCACCCAGACGGCCCGGGTTCAATTCCCGGTGTGGGAAAGGTTTCCTTTTTATTTATTTTTATTTTGCACCTTTTACGAATCCTGCATCAGGACTGACAAGAGCACTATCAAGAGTCCATAAACAAGAGTATTTACGCCTTCATTCCTTCCTTACAAGCTCATGCATCATGTATATGTGGCTGCATCCGCGCACTGCAGAAAATCAAACACCACACTTTCCATAAATTGAGCAAAACCGGGTGTGCTGGTATGAGAGATTGTGGGTTTGAGTGCATGAGTACATGCCATGATGCAGGCAAGTCACGTAGTGAAGGCATTGTGCTGCGTACAGGCCCATAAAGGCCATAGCCACAGTTGCATGGACTACTCTTGTTCATGGACTCTCGGTACTATATGCAACGGTGATCATGGGTCACTGAGCTGCGCTGCCTTCACTAAGTAACTTGCCTGATTCATACCCTGCACTTATGCACTCAAACCCACAATCTCATATCAGCACAGCCGGCTCTGCTTGATTCGTTGAGGAACGACGTGATCTCAACATTTCCCGAGCATGAACTTCATTCCGCACGACAGTTGATTTCAAATCACATGAAAAAGAGTGGTGCTTTGTTGATGTAGCTGCACGATGTAATGAAGTCAGCGCACCACACATCTGGCCCATAGACAAGAGATCACAGTTACATATTCTTGGTTATTGACTCTTGGCTTGGACCTGATTGTTTCCTTTGCATTTCCATTGTATCAAAAAGACTTTGCATATCAGTTGGCCAAGCAAGAGGTTGATATCTGGGTATCATGTTTTGCTGCGATTCTCACATATAGCAGAACTTCACTAATAGCAGCTGATGGACTAGCAGCAAACCATGTTTGAGTGTCCTCGTATAGGTTTTCCTGGTTTGGTCCTTGATTGTACGTGCCTTTGCATCAATTATTCTACATGTTGTGTGTGTGTGTGTGTGTGTGTGTGCATGCGCGTGCATGTGTGTGTGTGTGTGTGTGTGTGTGCATGCGCGTGCATGTGTGTGTGTGTGTGTGTGTGTGTGTGTGTGTGTGTGTGTGTGTGTGTGTGTGTGTGTGTGTGTGTGTGTGTGTGAGTGTTGGTCTTGCTCTGGTTGTATGCAGGCTTGCAATGTGTTGGAGTGCGGCTTTGATGGTGGCGATTGTGAGGTTGGAAACTACCATCGTCTCTGGTCACATCCCCTCAACACCGCTGTGGGCAATGTCACTGTCCCTACAGGTACGCATGCCTGCTGAATCATGTTGATAGAACATTGCGTGCCTGCTGCTGATGGCAACGCTGCTACTGCTGCTGACTTTGCTGCTGGCCACATCTTGCTATAGGATTATTTATGTATTTGTTTGCCCAATGATATTGTTGTGTGTGTGTGTGTGTGTGTGTGTGTGTGTGTGTGTGTGTGTACTTTTGTATGTGCACACTGTATGCCTCAAGCCTATCCTGTAATGTGACAATTGTCAGTTGAAGTTGTTGTTCTGTGGACAAGCATATAAACACATACGCACACTGGAAGCACAATGCACTACCATTAGTCCGCAGTCCAGGGTGCAGAATTGTGACTTTTCGTTCGCCACGAAAGGGCACCAAGGTTTGACATGACCAAATGAAAGAGCAAGAGCAGGGCTTTCCAGGCATGTGTCTCTTGATTAGCTGTGTTGGGGCTTTGTTGACCAAATCGCGACAATTGTTTTTCTACGCGTTGCCATGGCAACTGGATCATGAATTTGAATTTTGAGGCTATTGCAAGCATCATAGCGATGTTTGTGAACTGTATTCGAGCCACAGAGGCTGAGGAGAGCCAGCATGCGAAATTTTACCGAATTTGGATGAAGTATAGGCATGTAGAGAGGAGAAATAGTACTGCACAGTATGACGCAACATGCGACACAGTTGTCATGTCATGTACTACCTTGCAGTTTGCACCTACAACCACACTATCGCATAACGGATGAGTTCAAAGCAATAATACTAATAATTATATGTTCTAGAATTACATGTGACAACAAAATACACAAAGGAAACCTGATGAGACGAGTTAATTAATTACATGTATAGAGACTGATATGAGAAAACCCGTGCCAAGCACACTGGAGTCGGCCTTAGAAGGAGTGCATTTACTTCAAGTGCAAGTCAACGTAATGGTTTACAGCAATGCAGTGGCTGAAAATGCAGTGTGTGTGTCAGCACCTAAACATAAAGAAATGCGGCATCAAATTTGTTTCGAACTAGGGAAATAGTTCCGCAAAATATTAGACAATGCTGATAGTTAACCTCTGTGTATATTGCGACCCAAAGACCAGGTATGGTCAAACAAAGGGAATGAACTATTTTTAACTGTACTTACGCAGTGGACACGACAACACCAGGGGCATACGAAGGGGTGTTTGGGGTGCCAAAGCACACCCCCCCCCCCCCCAAAAAACCGAATTCGATCTTGGTTTGCAGCTCGTTCAAGAAAGACCATAACGCGCGGACCACAACTCTACACATCGCACACTGTAGCCATCCCTGTTCGGACTTACGTGGTTTTAAAAAAAATCTGAAACCAATCTACGCGTTCTTACTTGCACTTGACTATGTCGTCGGATGATTGGCCATTTTGGAATGGTTAGTACGGTACACAGTGCGGCACGTCATCCTTATAATGTACATCATCCGCTTTGAATGTCTTGTTTTATGCTGTTATGTTCTCCACATGTTTCTCCGTAGAGCCGTTGTGTTTATGATAACAAAAAATACCATGTGACGTTCATCCACTGTCCGTAGATGGCTCAATTTGTCGAAGGCAAAGAGCGGAATACACAGACTGAAGAACGAGCAGTTGCGGTTTCGTACCCCTCAGTTTCACGAACTAAATCGATCATCAGACGAAGATTGATACTGACCCTGCCCTGAGAGTACTGATATATACCATGAATGTGGCAAGCGCAGCGGACTTAGTATTAGTAGCACTCTCAGGCCAAGGTCAGTATCAATGTTCGTCTGATCGCATTGATTCAGTTCATGAAACTCAGAGTTACCCAACTGCACGTTCTTCTGTCTGTGTAATAACAAAATATATAAATATCGGCCGACATGAAAGGACCACAATGAAGGCATGCTCTTTTGTGTGGGAACGTCGAGGAAACCACCTTGATCACTATCCTGGCTACACCTCTGAACACAGTCATCAAGTAGTCCACTGCCTACAGCAGAGAAGAAATCATCCTCCGAGGAATTCGATGAGGCAGTGAGGTCTGCAATGTGCGTCTTTTGTCTGCTTGCTACAATCCTAGCGAGAGTATCTGCATAAGTGCATGAATGATAGCAAGACTTATGGTAGTGTACCTCTCTAGCGATCAGATTCGCTGAACTGATTGCTGCCATAATCCTTTGATCGTGTCGTGTGGCAGCAGCGTTCCGCAATTATTTCTTTTCTGCTTCCACTGTCACGAGTTGAGATGTCGCCTGCTTGGTTGTACAGCTCGCTTATTTGTTTCAGCGTGCCACAAAACAGGCATATTTTTTCTTCTGGTTCAACAACAAGGGCTCGTAGCGATTGATGAGTCCTGTCCATCGAACTGCGGACTCCTCGGATGCCGTGCAGGCTGTCAGAATATTAATTTTGGCACAAGTGTGAATACACTTCAGAGTTCTATTCGTTTCGGGTTCCGCTACAGAGGAGATAGCACCATGTACCAGGCCGGCCAGCACTCGGCAGGAGCTCATCACTGCAGTTGGTATTGCCAAAATACGTGAAACCATGGCATAGGCGAGGCACACCCGATCGACCTAGAACCTAAATCCTGCAGAGTACCGTCCAGGAATACGTTTTTACATCTGAAGCACACCACGTGGCACTCCAATTGTGCGAGATTTCAAATTTGAACTTTTGAGTGGGTTTGATGCATGCTCAAACTTACGCTCCGCGAAACTTGTGCATGGATTTGCCCCGAAGAAATTCGCCTCTATCGAGAGAGCGCCCCAGATCTAGAAGCAGTTCTCGACTGCTTTGGGTACCTCAAGGGGTCCTCTTTCAGGCCCCCACATCAAACCTTGGTGCCCCGTCGTGGCGAACGGAATTTTTTTAGGGCTACATTTTGAGCACTTGGACTGCGGACTACATTGCTGTATCGAACAATGCTACTTTGGTTTTATCTGTGCTCAGGAAACCATGCGGTCTACTTCAACTTGAGTGAAACGTTCACCAAAGTCAGTTCTGGCGACTTCAGTGATTCATCCGTCGTGCGTGCAGCCATCGTCTCTCAGAAGTTCAAAGTTCTGACAATGGTCTTTAACCGCAATCACTCACTCAGTACTGTGTCTCTCTTTCTTTCTGGGGAGCTTGGCAACACAACCAATGTTGAGGTAAAGTGTGATGCGGCGTGATGTAGTGTGCCTGCCTGCCCTCCTGCCTGTCTACCCTATCGACTAGTATCTATCTGCCTGTCGATCTACTATGTGCCCTGCTTTGTCGTGTTCATAAGGTTATGTATGTTTGTGTGTGTTTGTGTTTGTGCTGAGCAGGTCAGATTTAACTTACTCGTTGATACGAAACACCTTGGAGAAGACCAGGGCAATGTTACAGTAGCCAATGCTACTTCCAACGCAACTATCTCCGCTACTGTCCCACCTGTAAGCTAATCATATGAGCGTGTGGTTTTTGCGCAAATTGCACATTTACTGCACACAGTGTGTTTGACAATTACTTGTAGAAAGTATTTTATTCATTTGACAATGATGCAAGGCAATTTTCGCTCACCAAGAAGGTAATTTTGAAGTTGCACCACAAGTTTTTGTGGAGCAGGTATGTTGCATATACAATGTAATTATGTGTGTGTGTGTGTGCGGGGGGGGGGGGGGGGGGGGGAGGTTAGTGGGTGGAGGTGTGCATGCGTGTGTGTGCGTGTCACTGTTTGCTTGACGGCGGTGGTGCTACTGTTCTTCTTGCTATTCCCAGACGCTACCAGCTAACTTGACAGCGCCCACGGACCAGTCAATCCTGTTCTGGATGCAGGGCATACCGAGGTAAGAGATCATTGTACCTTGTACCATGTACCGTGTGTCTTGTACCATGTACCATGTACCGTGTGTCTTGTACCATGTATCGTGTACTAGGAGATCATTGTACCATGTATCATGTACCATGTACCGTGTACAGTGTACCATGTACCTTGTTCCCTGTACCAGATATGCAGATGGATAGATGGACGGGTGAACTAACACATTGTGACAATGTCATATTGTGTGCATTATGTCATCTAGCATGTGTAACTGTGTACACTCAAACGCCTCTTATCCGGACGCCTCAGATACGGGCACGTCTCTCTACCGGCCACCCTCAGCTTGAGTTCCTATGGCAAAAATGCTTCGAATTTGGGGGGTTGAACTTTTCTTCCGAATGCACAAGTGCTTATTTGTCACTCCCAACCTGTGTAATCCACACATTTTTATCCATGGATTATTTTTGTAACCTGAACAGGTGCAATATGCGCCAAAAAAACTTCTTCAAAAATGATAATGATACATGGTAGATGAGTTATCCCGAGATAAGGGCAAATCTGAGATACGGGCAGTGCCCGGTCCCAAGGTGCCCGGATAAGAGACGTCTGAGTGTACAGTGTTGCTTGCTCGCATGACCACATTCAGGATGACCACTGACCAGTTACATTCAGGATGACAACATCACATGCAGGATTGACGTTGTTATTAGGAACCTGTCACAAGACTCACATGGCTGGTCCCTGGTCAGTGGTCACACATGTGACATTTCACAGCTCCTGAGACTTCATAGTCTGCTCACATCAATAGATCACTCTCTGTGATTTGTAGTCTACACTCTAGTTTGTTGCATGCCAAAGTACTAACCTCTGTGCAACATTACTCTTGTACTATCTGATTTCATTTCCCGAGCTTCTCGTTCATCCCATTCCTGTACCGACCGCTGGAAACTAACTAACTTGGTTGGTCATGGGATTGCTGTACAGTTGATGTCAATTGTTTCCATGTTTACTGTGCCATTGCCGTGTACAGCCACTGGTCCACAACACCGAGTGTCCGTGACTACCCTACCACCATGCCAAACATCACCAACATCTCAGTACTACCAGAGGATGTCCAAGCCAAGGTAACCATCCTCAAGCGGCAGCTGCACGACGAGGAAATCACGCCGAAAGGTTATCATAAGTTCTACGATGCGCTAGTCTCGCCACACAAGACTGTCGTACTGGCGGAGTACCGGCGCCAGGTAGGTGCCGCTCTGGCCATGCCCCCGACGACTGTTCCTACGGCACAACCGTCCACTACTGATGGTCCTGGCAACGGCGGGGATAGAGAAGAAAGCCCTGTACCTGTGCCAGGTCATGATGCTGATGTTCATGCTGACACTGGTGATGACATTCCTGCTCACAAGCAATCACTTGATAGTCAGCATACTACTACTGACAATGGTGATAATGCTGCTGCTGCTGATGATGGTGTGGATCAGGCAAACATTCAGCCAACGCAAGCTGCCACTGCACTCCCTCCAGCGCAGCAGTCATCGTCGTCGTCACAACACAAACACCAGCAGCAGCCACAGCAACAACAACACACTGGTAAAGCTGCAAAGGCTGGCAGCAGTTCTGATAGCAGCCACGCAGCACACACTAGTGACAGTACAAAGGTGTCTGCAGACAAGTTGTCTGACTCAGCTCAGCAGCATCTCTCCTCTCACAAGGTGCACAAAAGATCAGAAGATCAAGATGATAATGAGGCGGCTGCTCCAGTTGCTAAATCAGCAGCAAAGGTAGGTTATGCAATCACTACCTGGTGTAAAATACTCCTAGTACAGTCAACTTCGCTAATAACGACAGAATGTCCATGCCCAGAGCAAAGTTCCATCCAACTGTAATACATATAATGAGACTTCGGGTATAACGACACTTCGCGAATAAGGACACTTTTTTTGATGCCCCGCCGAGTGTCGTTATAAGCGAAGTTAACTGTACGTTGTACTGCAACTGAATTCTTTCACTCGGAGTGTAGATTTACAGTGCATCCAAAAACTATTTGTACTCTGGGCTTTTTGGAATCAATTTGAACCGAATTGAGGCTCAAAGGCCAATTTTTGATTTAGCCTTTTAGGTTTTGGACCTCCAACTCTACACATCTGGCTCTGTCAAACTTGGGCGAAAATTTGTTAAAACCTGACTGTAGTGAAGAACGTGCTGAGAGCATTTCCTATAGTTTTCAGAATTTGATGCGCCATTAAGCATCTTGAAGCCCATTCTTACGTTCACTAGCTCAATGGGATCATTGCTTTTATCGAATCAATCATCCTGAGCAGCAAAAAGGCCATCGACATTGTGAATGATTGAGGTACTTTTCTGAGATTACTTTGAGTCGGCATTGTCTGATTTGTACCTTTCAGATCCTTCTGGTCACTGTATACTTTGCATATGTTACATACGAGTAGGATGAACACCCAAGTGCACACACAAATACTAGACATGTCTTTTGCATGTTGTTGCTGGATCCTGTAAGATCCTGTAAAGGACTTACATAGTGCATACTGCTACATGTTGTCTTTGACTCTGAGCTGGGTCATCATATTGTGCATCACTTCTCATCACTTCTCATCACCTCTGCGCTTTGCCTGCCCTGCCATAGACCAAGAGTCCACACACAACCAGCCACTCAGCTGCCACCACAGTACTTCCTATGCGCATTACATCAGCCAAGTCTCTAGAGGCAGACGAAAAGGAGCAAGCGTCCAGGAAGACAATGGCAAAGTATGTGCTACTGTTACTACTGTGCGTGACTGCGTCCCTTTTGTGTTTCCACTCTACTCCTGCCACTTTGGAGTGTCTTTACTGTGGAGTGTCTTTACTGGGGAGTGTCTTTACTGTGGAGTGTCTTTACTGTGGAGTGTCTTTACTGTGGAGTGTCTTTACTGTGGAGTGTCTTTACTGTGGAGTGTCTTTACTGTGGAGTGTCTTTACTGTGGAGTGTCTTTACTGTGGAGTGTCTTTACTGTGGAGTGTCTTTACTGTGGAGTGTCTTTACTGTGGAGTGTCTTTACTGTGGAGTGTCTTTACTGGGGAGTGTCTTTACTGTGGAGTGTCTTTACTGTGGAGTGTCTTTACTGTGGAGTGTCTTTACTGTGGAGTGTCTTTACTGTGGAGTGTCTTTACTGTGGAGTGTCTTTACTGTGGAGTGTCTTTACTGTGGAGTGTCTTTACTGTGGAGTGTCTTTACTGTGGAGTGTCTTTACTGTGGAGTGTCTTTACTGTGGAGTGTCTTTACTGTGGAGTGTCTTTACTGTGGAGTGTCTTTACTGTGGAGTGTCTTTACTGTGGAGTGTCTTTACTGTGGAGTGTCTTTACTGTGGAGTGTCTTTACTGTGGAGTGTCTTTACTGTGGAGTGTCTTTACTGTGGAGTGTCTTTACTGTGGAGTGTCTTTACTGTGGAGTGTCTTTACTGTGGAGTGTCTTTACTGTGGAGTGTCTTTACTGTGGAGTGTCTTTACTGTGGAGTGTCTTTACTGTGGAGTGTCTTTACTGTGGAGTGTCTTTACTGTGGAGTGTCTTTACTGTGGAGTGTCTTTACTGGGGAGTGTCTTTACTGGGGAGTGTGCAGAGTGAGCTGGTGCAGACAGCTGGCACTCCTTACTGGTAGTAGATGGTAAACAGACGGCTTTTGTTCGTGCTCGATTGTATTCTCTGTTGTCCTTGCTGCGCTCTGACTGTCTCTGTTGTTTCTGTGTTTGCAGGGCGCAGGAAGACTGGGAGAAATCTGCCACTACTCAGGTAGGTTTTGTATGGAAATTTCCCATTTCAACTTCCAACTGTGAACTTCTATGTCAGCTTGAATCAGTGCACTCATTTGGTCTGTGTACTTCAGTATGTGTGTACCGGCATGTGTGTGTGTGTGTGCACTTGTGTGTCTGTGTGTATGTTGTTGGGGAAGGGGGAGGGGCTTCTGTGATTGTTCTGGCACCTCTGCTGGCTTGACATGGTCTATCAAAGGTTGGGATCTGAACTCTTGACATGGTGTTTACCAAGGTTGGAGTCTGAACTCGCTACCCTATCAGCCTATAATACATGTAGGTCGTTGACACTGTGCAAACTTCTAGGCTGTGACGGTATGCTGTGGCTTTGTATCAAGTAAAACGACTCTCTGCTTTGTTGTTCTTCTTGCTTTTAGGCTGCTACAGAGTTTGTTGGAACAGGCTCTCTGCCATGGGAGCAACGGAATACGTTCACACAGATGCTTACAGTTAGTTAGTTTACAATGTGATGCACCATGTTGCCATGGTCATGGTTGCCATGTTGTCATGGTCATGGTTGTCATGGTGTTTACATTATCAGCTGCCTAGAAGACTGACCTGCTTCAAAGATAAAAAGAGTGATTTATTTCTATTGCCTTGCCACCATTAGTATTCGCTGTGTCCGGATGATGAGGTGTTCAATGGGCTGGGATGATTCACTGGTAGTAGTAGTGGCAGTGGCATTGAGGAGAGGAGTACACTATTAAAGGCAGCTCTCTGTATGTTGGGGTTTTATTTTGTTTTTACTTTTTTCTGATAGCTGTTAATTGAAACTATTTTTGAACGACTCTGTGTCTAGGAAAGACTGGTGTTTCCCCTACAGCAGAGTGGCTGCTGAATGTACGCTGTACACAGCCCCTGTGTAGCTGCTGTGTTTGTGGACATACCTTACTGTATGGATGTTGTGTGTGCTGACATACATCCATTACACACACTGAGTGCGTTCGATTATGCCCCTGAATCGATTCATGAATCCACTCATGAATCGCCCCTGGCTATTCACACCACCCCATGTGAATAGGGTGAGTGGATTCCGAATCGATTCCAGGGCTCATGACATGAAATCGAACGGCAAGATTCCATTCATGAATCGATTCAAGTGCGTAATCGAACGCATTCACTGAGTGCTTGTGTACAGAAGAATGGATGGTTCTATTCAGAAAAGAACCACCTCGGCATGTGTACGTTCACACATCACTGGTCATGCTAAGCAACTAAGGCTATGCATGTACAGTTCTGACCAGAGAAATCCGACCTCATGAATAAAATAGCACCGCACTCATGTGAGCAGCGCAGAGTGGTGTGTGTGGTGCAAGGGTCGCGTAGCCCCCGGCGCTAGTATATTCATGAGGTCGGGTTTCTCTGGCCAGGACTGTACTTCTAGTAGTCATACTGTTCTTGCTCTTGCTCTTGCTGTGGTGCTGATGTGTTGTTGATGTACTGTGACTAGGAACTTCACAACAGACGCAAAACAGAGGAGCAGTATCACACGCAAGCTGCACCAGGTCGCCGACATCTCATGGACACGTTCGCCGACTCTCTGCGACATGTCAACCGCTTGTTCAATCGCTTTTTCGGCTTCAAGAGTCGAAAGGTGCCCGCTCACATGCCGCATTTCATTGACAAGAGGATCTTTGCGCGTCTACATGCAATGTGAGTATGCTGCCTCCTGTCACGTTGACTGTGCACACGCCATGAAGTTAGTTTCTTGGGAGAGCTTTAGACTGAATGGTGCAGATTTGGTTTGTTGTAGAACCAAGAGGAACATCTTCAATCATGCCCCTGGTAAGCTAGTCTTGGATTACAGCATTGTACCTGTGAAGAAGGTCAGGATGTGCTTCCAGACGATGGACGTGTGCCTTCGGCTTTTCCGTTACGGCATTGATCATATCGTCATTCACTGACAGTGTTGTCCTGTGATGTACGTACCCTGTCCTTGTACTCATAATCTAAACCAAGTTTTTTTCAAGTTGAAGTAAAGAAACAGCATTTTTTCTAATGTACCGTCACATGCCAACATTCCTCCTTGTTACAGTACAAGAGCACGCTATGCGTCAGTAGGGACATATACACGCACACATCACACTGCAGATAGTGCAATGTGTACACACCCTAGGCATGGTACCCCCATCACTCCTGTTGCTGTTGTCTGTGAATACATTAACCAACTGGGGATTACTCCTGTTGCTGTTGCTGTTGCTGCTACGGCTGTAGGTTTGCTGAGGAGTTTGCAGAGACATCATCTCACCGCCTGCGTAGCCCCGAGGACATGCAGTTCAGCTTCTCCTATTTCTACTACATGATGAGCGAGAGGAAACCGTTCAATGTTACCGAGGTCTTTGAACAATTTGATGTTGACAATTCAGGGTAGGTATCCTCTGTGTGTGCTTCTGTGTTTCTGTGCTGGGAGTGTGTGTGGTGATGTCCAGGGGCTCTGTGTTGTGAATGATGTTGCTGTTGTGAGTGATGTTGCTGTTGTGAGTGATGTTGCTGTTTCAGTGTTGTGTGTGTGTGCTGTTGCAAGGACTGGCTAGTGTTACTCTTTATCCTCATGTAGCTACTCTGTGTGTCATGGCTACACTGGTTACCCTGGTTACCATTGGTTGCCTTGGTTACCACTGATTGCCCTAGTTTCCTCGCTTTTCCTAAAGATAAGATCAGAGCTAAGGATACGTAAGCAAGTTCTTGTGACTTCATCAAAGTTTGCATGCATGATTTCGACACTGGCGCTTACTAGACAGCAATAAAAGGTCTAGAAGTAGTTTCACGACCTGAAGTAAAAGGTATAACCGAAAGCAAGAGTACATGAAAACCAGAGTGTGCAGCTTGGGGCCTTTTCTGCTATGGGTGTCTGTCACGGCGGAATTCCGTGATTACATCATTTTTGGCGCAGATCTGAGGCGGGAAATGGCGTAGTGCGTACAACTGAGCTGCAGTTGTGCAGAAAGAGACCTGCTTGAATCCTGCTTGTACGCACTACATCACTAAAATGATGTAATCACGGAATTCCGCTGTGACAGCCACCCATCCGAGCTGCACACTCTGGTTTTCATGTACTCATGCCGAAAGACCCTTACTGTCCCATGAACTACTGAAGAAAACATAGGATTCATGCTCCAATGGGAAATACTGTCGTAGCATTTGGGCACGTTTTGTACTACTTTGTTGTAAATTTGGCATTTCAGTTGTAGCCATACGCACCTGATTTCCTTTGGCTCGGGACTAACCGGGAGCAGGCCCACCGCCAGTGCCTTCCGGCTCCGTTTTGGCTTGCGCTAACCAACCCTTTTTTTGGGTATGTGCATGTAGTTATGCTGTACTGTTTGTGTCTGTCTGTCTGTCTGTCTGTCTGTCTGTCTGTCTGTCTGTCTGTCTGTCTGTCTGTCTGTCTGTCTGTCTGTCTGTCTGTCTGTCTGTTTGTCTGTCTGTTTGTCTGTATCCGGTGCTGTGTACTGTAGACATCTATCACATCGTGAACTACGCACAGTGGCACTACGCCTATACACACCACTGGACAGTGAGGTAGGTCAGCTGATCACCCTACTGTAAACCTCCCAATATTCGCATCACTGAATTTTACCTATGCACTCAAGCCAGGAGGAGTAGATGTACTGAAAACTCCTAAACCCAGGCTAAGTGGGATTGTACCCGGGAACTGTTTGTGAGTCAGAACTTCACCCAAGTTGTATTCTTTTTTAAACCTGAAATCCATTTTGTTTCAACTCTGCAATGAAGAAAACGTGAAGAGACTCAAGGGTGAGGGATAAAAGGTGAATAGAAAGGAGAACAATTTTTAAGTTGTTGGAAACGAATCGTGGATAGGAGCAAATCTAAGCATAGCATGGTAATAATAAAGTGGCCAGATCGCCTGATTCTGCAAGCACAGACTGTGCAGAAACAGCAGATGCACTGGGAGAGAACATGCTTCTTGCTCCACGCAAACACATGACACTAGACTAGCATCGTCCGCCGCAAACCAGGCTAGGACTGCTCCTGCTGTTGAGACGGCCTTGATGAGCGGGACAATACCTATGGCGTGCATTGCCATGGCAATGGGGTCGCCTTGCGTCGTCCCTTCGCGGCTCAGGATGGTCTCTCCTCCAACAAACAGGTTTGCTGAGTGACGGTAGTTGTTAACAACAAGAGGTGCAAGTGACGGGCACAGGTGGCGCATGTCCTGTAGACAGACCTCACGATTTAGGCTGTTAAAAGCATTGGATGCATCGGCTAGGGGAACACCATCAGGATCGGGGCTTTCAAAGGTGGCACGCATTACGTGGACCTTTCTCCACATAATTGAAGACTTCCAGCTGCGTCCTTGATGTCATCAACAATGACGGACAGGATGGCTTTGCCAACAATTCGTCGGAGGGTTTCCCCGATTCCGATCGGTCTTACTCCTGGGCGCTTGTCCAGAGGGATCAGCCAACATGCTGTGTAGGCTTCCAGTGAGGTAGGGTCAACGACCGATGTCGCCAACCTGCGGGCACAGCAGGCAAGTGCATCGCACGGATGGTCCGACTCATCAGCAAAACTTGTGCACATCCGTCGCCACGAATTGGGCAACCGCCACCACCTCACACATGAGCTTGTCAACATACTCATAGCTCTTAATGTCGTATCTATTTGGCCACATATTCTCCTTTATGCTTTGAGAACTGGACTTTATAGTTTATACATTTACTTCCTACCGCGGTCTTTTTGGTCTTGCTGTGGCGTCGATTGACATTGACGTAGTCAATCAACATAGGCCAGCTGCTCCAAAGGTGTTGAGTGCAGCTCTTCGGACCACTCCCCTTGTCAGACACTCCAACCGGACTGGATGTGGGAGCTCTGGAGGGTCACCCTCAATCACAGCGTCTTCGTGCAGTGACTCAGGCAGTGACTCTGGCAGTGACTCTGGCTGGGGGTGCTTGTCCTTGAGGATATCACGGACAGTCGAATTCCCTACACGCTCATCTAGGTGCATGGGTGCACCATTGGAATAGGAGTCTAGCCAACCCAATGCGCAGCTCAGTTTGCCATTGGTGACGAGGTCAGCGAACTTGCCGTCCACATTGCGGCCTACAGTGTGATGGGTGCGAGAATGCTGCTACCCCAGCTGAGTCTGGATAGTGCGACACTCCTTCACCAATCCTGGATGTCACCTCTATCCCAGGTCAATCCGTCTCAACAAGCACTTTGCAAATGATAACCGGGTGCATTGTGTGACTATAGTAGTAGCGAGGTAGCATGATTACAGAATGCATTCCTAGTACTCGATTAGGAACAGTCGTGACTGAACTAATCTATCCTGAATGTATCCTAAACCCATCCTGAATATATCGTCAATGTAGACATCTTTGTTGATAGGTGTCCACTATAAAGGGAGGTTCTATTGTACAAAGATGGAGGTGTAGAGGGGGAGGGGGTGGGGGGGGGAGGACCAATGCTGGAATATTTTTTACTGAGTGAGCAGGTTTTCGGGGCATGCAAAGATGAAAACTTGGCTGTGTCTTGTGAGGTATTGTACTAATATACATGCTACCTAGTAGGCAGCTGCCTGGTTAGATCTATGGGCAACACTCACAAGTCACATGCATACTCTCACGTATCTTGTTGGGTTACTGTCTCTTTCTTTTCTTGTGCAGAATATGAAAGATTTTGAAGATGTTCTGTTTGAATGCCATCGGTATCCTAATCGCAGTTTAGAGGAGGCAAATGCAACGCTGCACAGTGCAACGCTACACAACACAACACTGCACAATACCACACTGCACAATACCACCGCAACACTGTGTACAAACTGCACTAACTCCACCAGCCATTCAGTAGGTACTAGCATAGCACCTGTGCTATCCTCCGTGCCAAACACCACGAGACAAGTGCCCAGCTCCAGTGCATCAATGGCTGCCTCTACTGTATCTACTGTGTCCGCTACACCCGCTGGTGCAAGTCTACTGTCCGCATCTCCACCTGGGTCTGCAGCATCAGCAGCAACAGCATCTGCAGCAGCATCTGCAACATCATCACCATCCAACACCAGTACTGCAGCACCATCATCTGCATCCAGTGCACCCAGTGTCAATCATATCCATGAGAACCTACCATTGCCTGGCAATGCATCACTAAATGACACCCAGGGTTTGGTGAGTGAAGGAGGGAGGGAATGAGTGAGTGATGAAGGGAGGGCGGGCGGGAAGGAGGGAAGGAGTGAGTGATTGATGGAACGGGGGAAGGATGGAGGGAATGAGTGAGTGAGGGAGGGAGGGAGTTAATGAGGGAAGGAGTGAGGGAGGGAGGGAGGGAGGGAGGGAAGGAGTGAGTGAGGGAGGGAGGGAATGAGGGAAGGAGTGAGTGAGGGATGGAGTAATCAAGCGGGCTGGTGATTGTTAGGGAGCATTTCCTAGTGTTGTTCTTGTCTTTTTCAAGACTGTGTTGTAGCTACTGCAGTTCGAGCGGTGCTGCTGTATTCAAAGTCTTCTGCTGTGATTGAGAGTATCCATTTCTTCTCTGCTTCTCTTTTGTTCATGTCTACACAGCCAACGGTGACACTCCCGTTCTTTGCTCAATGTCACAAGTTGATCAAGCTGCTCAATGAAACCTTGTTCAATGAGTCCATGCACAGGTAATAACAGCAGCAACCATGTACTCCAAGTATCTACAACTTGGAGTCCTCCTGTTGCTGGTATGTGAGGTCGGCCAGAGAGCGCGTTTGCTGGAGGTGGAATTACTTCATTGCATTTTAGTGTAACAACTAAAAAGGTAGCTACTGCAGTTCGAGCGGTGCTGCTGTATTCAAACTAAAAAGGTGTGACTTCTATTCGGGAAAATACAGTAGTATAGTAGTGGGTAGATGAAAGCCAGAGTGTGCAGCTCAGATGGGTAGTGACTGCAGTGATACTCCCATACCACATCAGTTGAATGATGCAATGCATGCAGGTTGCATTCACGCGCGGAAGCAGACCTGCGGCTGTACGTTGTGCAGCAGCTCACATGTAGACTACTCATTACTCTACTGGGCCCCCTCATCTGCATCAACTCTAGCAGTACCGAGTGCTTGGTGTTTGAGGACATTCTCTGTAATATTACTTATGTGTGCAATGCTCCTCTTACTTGTGTGTGAGTGTATACGTGTGTGTGTGCGTGCGTGCGTGCAATGCTCCTGTTCCATATTCACACCGGTGTGTTGTAGCTAGTAGTAGACCCAGACAGATTTTGCTCCGTTCGCCTCGATATTTTGCCGCAAAATGTTGTTGCAAAAGCTTCGATATTTTGCCGAGCCTGGCACAAGAAACTCGATAGTTTGCTCCATTTTGCTCCGGAAAAAAATGTGTATTTTATCCACTTCCCGTACAACATTTCGTAAAACTCGCAGAGTCGGTTTCTCAACATGGGTTTCCACGCACGTGTCCCTGAGTTCTTCCAAAACCATGTCGATCCACAGTGAATCCCAGTGATATTTCGGTGACATGATCTCGTCCTGGGCAGTGTATCGTGCTGAACGGGTAAGAACCACCAGGAAATCCAAGTATCAGGCACCGATTTTACCCAACATATCGATATTTTGCTCCGATTTTGCCGGTAATTTCCGCCTAGCTAGTAGGGTTTCTTCAGCAAAGACGTCTACTATATTATTATTTGTTTTGAGTCTACTTGGAAGTAGCTGTGGTGAGATCGTGAATGTGTGTTTAATAGAACTGCTATGTGTGTTTAATAGAACTGTTATGTGTTTGACTGCTTGATACTTTCATGCAGGCATGAACTGTTTGGTGAAGACGATGTTTCTTTTGAAATGCTTCCGGACAATATCACCAAGGTGAGTGTGCTGCAGAGGAAACTACTTTTGCTCTGTAGTTGGATGTGTGTCTGGGGCTGGGCCCGTGGCCTGGGGTCTCGGTGTATGTGTGTCTGTGTGTCTGTATGTGTGTCTGTGTCTTAAAATGCAACAGTGGATACCGGGTAGGCGGACCACACAACAAGAGCAAGACTTGACTGATTGATACTGATAATATATTAACGTTTCGACAATAGTCTTCTTCAGAGTGATAATGATGAGAGATGAGGGAGAGGACAGTGTGTGTGCCTGTATGTGAGTGTGTGTACAAACAACAAGCTATCTAATACTCAAAGCAAGTCGAAGGGAGAGCTAGTTTAAAGATCACACTCTAGTTATCACGCCAGAGCTCTATTCTCTTTACGATGCTGAATGTGTCCATTCTCAAGTATACGGCTTGAGATCTGTACATTGGTATTACATGCACGTGTGATGTAAGCTGTAATGTGACATGCTCTTGTTTCTCTCATTGTTCTTGTCAGGTTGCTGACCAGCTGGATGGAGTTCGGCGCAAAACAAGGTACCACTGCACCCAGACATATATCTGTGTTTAAATTGTACTGGTGCATTCTGCCTGCTGTTTCCACCTCTCTCCTTCTCTCTCCGTCTCTCTCTCTCTCTCCTTCTCTCTCTCTCTCCCCTTCTCTCTCTCTCTCTCTCTCTCTCTCTCTCTCCCTCTCTCTCTCTCCCTCTCTCTTCTCTCTCATCTCTCCACTTCTCTCCTTTCCTCTCCTATCTCTGGTAAATCAGTGCACCATTACACTAGAACGGTCCATAACAACTCCCAGTGCTACCGTACGCACACACAACCAGCGTGTGTGACTGATTTTCAAAAATTGATACGGATTCTTCCTGCACCTTCGTCACTTAGAACGGTTTTCTTAATTTCTTTTCTGTTCTTCAGGAAATTTGTGTGCCTGAACGACAACATTGATCATCGCAAGGAGGAGGCACTGGTGGTGAGTTGTTTTTTCTCTACTTATGCATGACGTCACAGTAGTTAGTGTTGGACTCTGTGATGACTTTAAACACAGTCGTCAGTGTTCAGTACGTGTACATGTGTTGCATTGCTGCTGGCGGCAACTCCGCTGGCAAAGTCGGCATCATCCTCACACAGCAGAGCACCCGGGACAAGATATTGTGGGGTAGTCAGGGTCAAGGCTGTTCGTACATGTACATCTCCTGTGTACTGGGTAGATACTAGATAGGCCAGCTAGGGCCCAACGCAACTGTGTGTGTGTTGATACTACATGTGGTGTTTTGATTTGCTTTGTGCATAGCAATGGGCTGTGCTGGGCTATCAGTTAGCACTACTTCGGAAGTACCTACCCAGGGTCTCCACTTTCTTGTACTCACTCTGTGTGCGCTGTGTGCTTGTACTCACTCTGTGTGCGATGGTCTACCGGTATGTGTTGGTGTGTGTGTGTGTCGGTCTGTGGTATCGGTCTGTGCTGCCTTTCCGTTCTCTCTTATAACTGTTACCAGATTAAAGCTATGATCCGTGAGTTCTACGAGGCCATGTTCCCTAAACCATCGCAGTTTGAATTGCCATCGACCATCCAGAACCGATTCCTGCACGTCGATGAGCTGCGTGCTTGGTGAGTTTGCGTGCAGCTGTATCTACTGTGGAAATACCAGCTTCAGAGCCACTCAACCTGTGCATGTATTCAATGTATTCATTTTATTTTATTTTATTTCACCGTCCAATCGCAGAAGCCAATGCAAAGGAGGGGCGTTAGCCAGCCATGGCAAGAGAAGGAAAAAGAAAGAAGAAAGGACATAATTATCGGAAGAAAATAACGCATCAACGGGGGTGAAATTGATCGCTATGTTGACTATGGTGAATAGTGACGAGACAAGCTAGCTTCATATTTCATGTGTGTCTGCCATCTGTTGGTGCTAAACGAGAGAGCTGCAAGCTCAGGATCCTCACTATGTGTGTTCTTTACCTAGGCGACTGCTACACTGATTAGGTCATCATACGAACAACTCAGTTTGCTCAGCTAGCCGAGCACCACCTGGTACGTAGGGGGTACGTCCAATTCCCGGCGTTAATCGGGATTCGAACCCGCGCTGGAGGACCCTGGCTAGCGCTAGACACTATTACACATCGTCTTTTGGCATAGCTTTGGGAATAAACGAATTGCTACGTATGTGTACCAGGCTATTTGGCCGTGCAGTGACTAGCTGGGATACAGTGAATGTACTGGTAGTGTTGGTCCTGATCCGTCATTGTGTCCTTGTCGAGGATTTTAGCAGTTAGCTGTTAGCAGTGTACACGCTATGTTACAAGTTGTACTGACCTGTAGCTACTGCAGTGTACACGCTATGTACTCTTGGTTGTACTGACCTGTAGCTACTTGCTTTGACTACCCTATCTGTCCTATCTGTCCTATCTGTCTGTGTTCTCTGCTGCTTGGTTTAGGCAAGCCGAGGAGCGGCGACGTCAGTTCTGGATGCGAGCTAGTGTTGTTTCGTTATTCGCTATTCTATTTGTTGTCTTTTGTCTACCAAAGGTGAGGTTTACGGTACCAGACTGTCTGTTTTCACATATGCCTGAACTGCATTTTCTGGTTTAAAAAAAAAGTATGCAGGAACATATTGTGTACGGTAGTACTCGTACTGTACTTGAAAGCGATGGCACCAAAATCGGCTGGGTAGTCAGAAATAGTCATGTATTGGTCAACTTGGATCCAGAGTAAATAACTGAGAATAAGCACAGCGTATGGTGGCTGGTGATAATACAAGTACAGTCATGTACCTTTGTTAAGCATGCTTGTGCAATTTGTACTGTACAAGCCATGATCTCCTCGCCCCTGTGCGCCAGTCCGTTCTGTGTGGACCATTTTGATATTAGTACAGTTGCGCTCGGTGAAATCCGACCCAGAATGCAAAACTGGCGCCCTGGACCAGTTTCCTGGTGCAGGAGTTGGATTGGTTGGATCAGAATCTGTCGAATCCGGATCTGGATTGGTGAATCGAATATGCACAACCCTACTACAATATTTTTGTAGTCCCAGTAGTCTTGAAGAAGGGCTGAGGCTTCCTGCAGCTTCATCTGTGAAAAGAATTCGGGTGGACACACCCATTCCCATAGCGCTGCACATCACATCCGAACCAGTTCCGTTATTTTTACAACGTTTCGGCACTTGGCCATCGTCAGGTAATAACAATGAATACCATGGAAGCCACACAAGAGCAGTATATATGCAGAGTGTAGCGCCAAAAAATATGCGAATTATGTCACCTAGTATGCAGAAGGGGGGGGACAGAGAGAGAGAAAAGACGCAACTAGCACATCACGGAGGAGAAGCAGCAGAAGGTAGCGCGCATTGTGCTCTGTGAATGGCGTTACGCAGAGTGTAGCGCCAAAAAATAAAATGATACGAGTTATGTCACCTCTATACAGAGGGGGGAGAGAAGGTGCAACTGTGCACATCACGGAGAAGAAGAGCGCGCCGTTGTGCTCTACGAAGTGAGGGTACATGCCAAATAATTATGGTGTTAATTCTAGCACATTACCATGATTACAGGAGGGGAGCACGGAGCCCCATGCGTCAATGCACTATGAGGTTACACTTCCATGCCAAACTGTTACCACCAGGGACGCGACGAGGCATCAGGAACAGAATGGATTTGAGTGACCCGCCTCATATTATAATTATTCAGTGATATTGAAGTAGCAGCAGGGGAAGCTGAGAAAATTCACAACAAATCCCATCCGGTGCTTATGTTCACATGGCGCTTGGCATCACGAATCTCAATTGCCTCGCGCAGTTTGCGACGGGCTCGATCAGGCTCTCTTCCTATTACTTCAACTGCAGAGAATGCACTTTGCCCATAGTTAAGCTTGCATCCAGGGTGAGTGGTACGAAAATGTTGGCCCCATGGCTTGTAGAGTTCCTGTCGTCTTGCCTCACCATTATGTTCTTCCAGGCGAGTTTCCAGAAAGCGGCCAGTCTCACCAACATATTGTTCCGGACATTCTTTGCACTTCAGCTGATATACAACATTCTTCTGCATACATACATCCTGTCCCCCGGATATACACGAGATACACGGCCCCTTTGGGCGACCTCTCTTTTTCGGTTGTAGCGGATTTGCAGCCTTGACACATAGAGGAGGAACGAGGGCGGAGCGACACAATGTGCGCCTCAGGCTACCAGTGTGCTCATATACGACTCTAACCGGAATTTTATACTTTCTGATTGCTTTATTCACTGCTTGATGTACTTTATCTGACTTATATGGAAGCTTTAGAAATGCGCAGCATGGGTTGGCATGGCGACGACGATTTGGCCTTATGGAGGCAGTGCGTGCCTCTTCAATGATTCTCTCTGGGTAATTGTTCAATCTTAATTGTTCATGAACCCTCGCTTCACTTTCTGCACGCATTCTGGTATTCGATGAGAGCCTCTGAGCTCTTAGGAATTGTGACGAAGCAATGGGGCCAACATTTTCGTACCACTCACCCTGGATGCAAGCTTAACTATGGGCAAAGTGCATTCTCTGCAGTTGAAGTAATAGGAAGAGAGCCTGATCGAGCCCGTCGCAAACTGCGCGAGGCGGTTGAGATTCGTGATGCCAAGCCCTATGTGAACATAAGCACCGGATGGGATTTGTTGTGAATTTTCTCAGCTTCCCCTGCTGCTACTTCAATATCACTGAATAATTATAATATGAGGCGGGTCACTCAAATCCATTCTGTTCCTGATGCCTCGTCGCGTCCCTGGTGGTAACAGTTTGGCATGGAAGTTTAACCTCATAGTGCATTGACGCATGGGGCTCCGTGCTCCCCTCCTGTAATCATGGTAATGTGCTAGAATGGCCAAGTGCCGAAACGTTGTAAAAATAACGGAACTGGTTCGGATGTGATGTGCAGCGCTATGGGAATGGGTGTGTCCACCCGAATTCTTTTCCCAGTAGTCTTGGTTGGGATTTGACAAGTAACGGACACTGCTATGTTGAAATTGTTGTGATAACATGTTTATCCTTCTGTGTTTTGTTGAAGGTCCGACGCTGGTTTCGTCACCTTGGCAAATTATTGGGCTTCGTGCCGCAGCGTGTCCGCCTTGAAATGAAGAGAGTGTAGGAATTTTAATTTTTACTTGTAACTTTTTGCACATTACTCTGTGCCTAGAGTGCAATTTTGATAATTGCTGCTATTTGTCTTTCTAAATCCTCTGATGTGCCGCTGTCCTTTCATGATTCGTCCTGTCGCGAGTTTTGAAGACGTGTTGAGACTTTTACAGAAGATGTGTACGCAAGCACGATGTTGCCTAGATAGTGCACTGTGTTCTGACGCTCTTCTGAGAATGCCGTTGCCGCGGCTGCGCTCGGTTTTGTCATTGTTCTAGGGTACGAGTATGGGCCATGCAAGCGAGCTTCACGTAACTGTTATGATAGTAATTTATGAAATGATCATTCACCCATGTGTGGCTCTGCTTGCACTAGTATTAGTTTATAGAGACAGCACCTTGCTCATTCAAGTTCAACTACGTGTATTTGTGATAGGATCCATGAGAAATATTATTATTTTTCATATAACACGCTGAAGTTAGGCAAGAACTTTTTTTAACGTCTTTTCGCAGTGTACATTTTGTCCAATTTTGTCAAACATAAAGAAGTGGCAACTGGACTGTGGTGTGTATGAACTGTGAAGTTTGGGGATGTGCGTAGAGGATGCGGAACTGCGTAACAATATGCGTAACAATATGCGTAACAATATGCGTAACAATATGCGTAACAATAAGGTGTGCATACATGTACAAGTATGAGTACCTTTTCCATTCCCTCAACCTGTGAATATACATGTACATCTCAACCTGTGAATATACATGTACATGTATTTATTTTGTATATCGTATTTATTTACATGTACACTGTTTGGAAGCTTTGTTACAACTTTGTTACAACACGTATTACTACGATCACCAGGCAACTGATGGATCCAAAACGGGCAGCCAGAACTTAAGGGGGAGTCAGGTATTTACATGTATTTATTTTGTTATAGCTGATGGTGTACTGTCAGCCGGTGAATTACATGGCCAAAGGGCAATCCAGAGACCAATGCTCAAGCTTCCCAGCACTTGATAGGCTGGTTTTATAGGAATTGGATCTTGTTTTGCAAGTGGGTTCCATAATATTTCAGTACTGTCAGTGCTGTGCACTCCCACCAAAACTTCTCCATCAAATTCCATCAGAATTATCATGCCACGTACAGACACGTTGACACCGGAAATTTAACGTTAGTTGCCGGGTACATGGTGTGTAGAGGGAGGGATGACCTACTTGTATAACATTGTGCAGGGTAACAATTAGTGCATGTAGACTGCCTGCATGCTTGTTGCTCATCGGGTACCTAGCTGCATGTTGTGTGTACATCAGCGAGTTATAGATCTTGGTGGTGTGTAGTGACTCACTGGACTGTAGAATTGTAGGTACCGTAATCTCGCGCATATTACCATGGTCTTATAATCGAAAAGTCGCTGTTTTCGGTCTTTTTACAAGTGCATTCTGTTCGATTATAAGTCCATGGTCTTATAAGATATGCGAGAGACAAACATAGCATCGACATGTACATGTGCAAGTATTATTTTTGGTGAACGTCAGTATAATGGAACCATGATGAACCTCGTGTGGTTTTGTGATTTTCATTCACTTATAAGTGCATGTTCTTATAAGCGAGAGCAAGAGTCCATAACCCATGGGTTATGGACTCTTGGCGAGAGTGCTCTTATATTCGAAAATAAGAACATGTCCCTAAATGCGCGAGATTACAGTATGTACTGGTCTGATATAATTATTTTTCTAATAGGTACATGTATATATGAGTCGTAGATCTAAGTGCATCATGGGGGCGGTCTACATAATTATAACCCAAATGTAATCTTGCTTGCACTGGGCAGGTGGCATGAAACTTGCTCCATGCCAGGGGCCGGACAGACCGTGTTCACACAGTATTGTAGAGCATGGAGGAGGGACTGGTGCTTACAACCGCCAGTTTCATGCTGTCACGACAAAGAGGCAACCTGCCAGGCTACATCTCACATCATACAGTCACTTTGGTACGGCGAATACAGTCACGTTGGCACAGCGATTACAGTCGGAACGAATCTCATTTTTCACATACACATGTACTACAAAAAAAAAACGCAGTACTGGCAAACATCACTCTTTCTCAATGGACTAGAACTGATCAAGAAGAGCAACAATGAGTGTCACCAGCAGCAGCATGACAGTCCGGGAATGTCCCGACGCATGATGCCATCTAATTGACAGCAAGCAGGAGACAACAGCTAGACAAGAGCTAGCTACCAGGACAAAAAAAACAATAGGGCGGAACAAGGAAAACGTTTTCACAAAGACAATACACCTGAGCCCACCATACAATGATACAAAGTACACGGATGTCTGAAGAGATAGGAGAGTCAAAAATAGTTTAAAAAGCAGTAGACGCACAGACAGGGCTCGCGCGTCAAAGTCAAAATACACAAGTGGCGCTGGGGTGAATCGTGCACAGGGCAACTTGCAAGGTTCAAGCGGCTGGTGAGCAACATCAGATGCAAAACCAGGATCGACTGTGAGGGAGAATTGCCGTAGTCTACTGTCGTTGCTGTTGCTGGAAAAGTCATCACCTTGTGCGACGCCAGAAACAGGAGGCCAGGCGGATAGCGGAAGGCAAGAACAAGAGACTAGACATCCAGTGCCAGTGAGCGAGTGCACTAACACAGACACATACACACCATAATGGCAGATAGTGTGCAGAGCTTGGATGGCTACCTGGCTGGTGAACAACAGGATGTGCTGGAAAGGCTGGGACTAGCAGCAGCAGCACCAGCAGAGCATGGCTTTCAAGCCAGCTGCCAGCCACACTGCTTAGCACTGACAGACAGCATGTAGGACACAGAGACAACAACAACAACAACAACAACAACAACAACAACAACAACAACAAACACAGGTCATACTCATCATGTTGGGTTTGCACGACGCCTCACTTCCGCTTGTGCGACTTGCTCGGCCGCTGAAGATGGGATGGAAATACCAGTACAGGCTAACGGCATTAGCCATATTACTAAGACAGATGTACCAGCAGGTTGGGCACGGTGGTGAGATGGGAATGCCAACACTGTGCAGCGTAGTACAACCATGACGACGTGACATGACTTCGACACTGCAACAGTAGAGGCAACCAAGCACTGCTGTTTCGGCTAATCATGGCCCGTTGCACTGACTGCACACACACACACACACACACACACACACACACACACACACACACACACACACACACACACACACACACACACACACGCGCGCATACTCAACAGCACACTAGCATGGCGTGCATGCTCAAAGTAAGCCTGGAGTAGCGGTGCCAGCAGCAGCAGCAGCCTTCAGTCCGAGTCAGAATCATCATCATCCAAGCCAGCGGCATCACTGTCACACATCCTGGGAAGCTTCTTGGCCAGGGTGGACATTTTGACTTGTTCCAGGGCAGCACACAGCACTCCAACAGTACGCTCTCTCTTGTTGCCCGATCCACGCTTCCATTCTGTCAACAGCTCCAGATAAGTTAAGTATTCATTCTGGCTCACTTTTCGATGCTGAACAGCTTCGGCCTCCACTAAAGTAAAGCCTAACGCTCTAGCTAACTGCAAGAAACGCTGACTGTTGACGAGCTCCAGAGAGATGTCAGAACACAATGAATCGCTCAGCGGCCGCGAATCACAATAATTCTCCGGTAGCTGACTAGGGGAGCCCAGGTGACGCAGCTCTGCAGCAATGTCTGGATGTCCCGCATCTTTCAGCGCCTTGGCCAGAGTCTGAATGGTGCGAGGGGGTCGCTTCTTTCCTTTCCCTGCCCGCCACTCCTTTAGCATCTCAACAGCCATCGTGTGCGGCTCTTCTCTGTAGCTCGTCACGAACAGGTCAATCTCATGCTTCTTGTATCCCAGCTTGACACCCACGCGGTTTATCTTCTCTGGCGTCTGCAGGCGAGTGGCAACATCTACAATCATGTCGTCGGTGACATCACGGCCATCACTCAGTGCCAGCTCAATGTCCACATCTGCACAACACCAACACCAACAGACACCGGGAACACAAGTTAAACACAAGAATTTTAAAAGGGGATGCGGACACAATAATCGTATTATTAAAAGCCACGAAGAAAAAATGTGCGCACAATCATAATTGTTTCGCTTTGGTCCTTTACTCATATCCTATTTCCTATATTGGCCCCTGTAACAATATGCCAGGCTGATCACACACTGTGAACACAGACAGTGATACAAGTCATTCGTTGGTACTCCGAGTTTCAGGCCAAACGGCCATCCGACAACACTAACCGAAGACTGATTGGCAACTGAAGTATGAAAACTACTGAAGGCCAGATATCCCTTACCAGCTAATGTAAACAAGAGAAATGGTGGTTAACACACACATGGCAAAATGGCACTAGTTACACGCCTGCCCACACAGCGCTCTCTAAGCTGCAAAATTATGGCAAAGAGCGCTCACTCTTTCTCTCACCACCATTATTAGTTCGCACACGGCGGCCAGTCAATGCATGTCTGGTGATGTATCCACATAGCTGGCTAGTACATCAGTTAGCTATTACGAAAGTGTGACATTTGTACACGGTGTGGACTGTATCACAGCAGACATGATGTGTTAGCTACAACGGGGGTGGGTGGGTTTCCTAACCACTTGGATTTGCCCTTGTCCACTGATAGCAAACAAAAGCGGGAGAAGATGATTTCTTTCAGGACGCTGTTCTCAGTGTATGCATAGGAATACTGGAGGTCACGAGTGGATGTTAGCACTGGCTGTACGTACACAGTACATGCAGCATGCAGCACTTGACTACACTACACGTGTTGCCTACTCCTACACTGGGTTCGGTCTCTGCGGCTAGCGCAGCGCACGTCGACAGCGATCGTCTCCCACTCGTCGCATAACCTTTCAAGTCGTTTTGTTCTTTTTCGCATTCACCATGTAGTCAGACCTCGCATAACCGCACACATCCATTTTTTCACAAAAATATCCGGATAGGCGAGGGAACCGGATAATCGAACACACACACTGTATGTGTACATGGCATATGCTGTAAATCGGTAATCAGCGATTTTCTTCCGGATGGCGAGGGATCCGGATAACAAAGGACCGGATAAGCGAGGTCTGACTGTATCAGCTTACTTTTTGGACTTCAAAGAGACCTGCCGAACAAAAACCAGCTTTATCCCCTCCAGGGATTCCAAGTGTGCAGGCGATCTTTAGCCGAGGAACAGCAGCGGAACCGTGTGTTGCACAGTAATATTATACTTACTGTGTCAATGCATACTGTACGCAATCTGTCACATAATTATTGTTATTATTTATTATTCCACGTACAGTACAATCATGTACTCGTAAACACCTATCTTATCTAGTGCTGAACTCAGAGTAACAACTACTCACTTGTTCCACTGTGTGTGACTCTACTTGGTGGATAGACGACACACGACTACTCTTCTACATTTTAAATATCACGATACATGCACTACAATATCGACGCCACGCACTGCTGTTGTATTCTACCCATAGTAGGGAGTTCAGTTCCGGTCACTGAAAAGCGAAAAGTGCAGTCACAGCTCGCCTGTACAAAGTGAATGGGCGCCTCGTGGCTGCAGTTCGAGATGCAGTTCGCGGCCCGAGTATCTTCTCCCGCGGCCTTTTCGGCCTTGTCGATGCTATTTTTAGGTAGCTGAGGTCATTACCTTTCCAATGGTGCCACACATGCCATGCTTCCAAAAATAATGCCTCTGCGCTTGGCGCGGGTGCACTTCGAAGTACTAATTTCGATCAGATCCGTACTCGGCTTCGCGAGGAACACCCGATTTTCGTGTTCAGCGGCCTCGAATTAGCCTAAACCAAGAGGATTCTACAACATTGAGGCTCGCGCTTTATCGCCGTAGAAGGAAAATGATCACAGAAACCAGCCCACGGCGATTTCCTGGTGGTAGACGAAAAAATCGAGTGAACTGCGCGCACACTGGTAGAAGCAGTGACGGTGAAAACGTGTGACTTGTGCAAGTCGGCGCGCACGGCATGCGTGCACACTGCATACATGCACACATCCTGTATCGCCATGTATGCACCAGATAGTGCAGTGCTGGACGGAAACCACACGGCTCCCATACATACTTGCATTTACTTCTGTGACTACTTTCTCCCCCGTTTTCCGATCTTCAATCGACTATAACTCTAGATTGCCTTGGAATTTTGGGTTCAAATTTTCACAGGTTGTTTCTCGATTCTTCCCGGTTTAGAAAAACTAGCGTTTTATGCAAAACTCGCGAATTTGATTTTTCAATTGAAGTCCCTACCCATAGCACTTCATGCTCATTTTGCTTCAAAAATTATGAAAAAATATTTCAAGCAGAGATAATTAAATTTATTGTCAAATCTTCAACATTTCTAACTCCAGCCTCACATGTTTCGTTCGGGAAATGAAGCAACAAATTCTTACCACTATATGCTGGCTGTCGTGATACTTCGGCACCTACAGGATCATCCCTGGTCGATCGAACGTCAATATCTCGATTGCTCTCTTGAACTGGTACGGCCATACGACTGGCGATTTGTGAGTCCAAAGTAACTCGTGGACCTTCAGTCGAAGTTCTGTCCCCCAAGCCATGCGCTCCAGGACTCACTGAGCTTGACTGACGTTCATTAGAAACGGGAGCACCAGCTTGCTTCTCATCTGCGTCGTCCATTTCAGCGTCGTCAATATGAGCAGGAATATTCAATCCCAGTTTGCTGTTGAAAATCTGCCTCACCGCTGATCTTTGAAGGCGCACGGTAACATCGAGGAACCCGTCGATTTGTCGTTTGCTTTTACCGATCATCATATGCCGTAGCAAGCACCGATTGCCTTCTATTTTCCCTTGGCGATATGCGATTGTGCTCACTTCATCGTGTTCCCCCTTTGTAATGACCTTCTTTACCAGCAATTCGTCGAGAATGATGTCAGGATCCAAAACAGTACGGAGGCCACCCGCGCATTTTTGAAGCCGCTCATCTTTCGCCATGACTATTTGCTATGGATAGCTAGAGGACAAGGAAAGGAACGAGTCTGCGGCTAGCACGGAAGCGAATACCTCAGGGAACAGCAGCTACGAAAAGGTCCACAACGAACAATTCTGATTTTCAGCAGGAACAAACGACCAAACCCAGCTTACACTACTTATAGTCATGCTCTGCATGCTTAGTATAGCGCTAACCACTAGCACTACAGTCTACACTCTACAGATATATGCCATGCAAATCTGCTACCTAAAAATCTGCATGCATGGTCTATTTTATGAAAAAAATAGAAGGAGAAAAGAGTTTGCGCTAGATCTGTCGTGTCCGCGATCCGAGGGAGTTCGTCGTCACAGTCAAGTATTTTTTCACGACTCCCTCCTGGTTCGCGCGATATCTGAGCTGCGGGCAAGGTCAGGATCATGTCAAACTAGGCCGGAGGGTGTCCTGGATCCTTGGCTGAGTCCAAGGAAGTAGGATCCTTGCACTTCATTCTGCAAAGGTGACAACACTGAACAAACAAATACCGGTACGACCAGAAGAATGATGGTGAATAAAATAGAACACTCAACTCAAGCACTACTATCGCGATACCGTACAGGTGCATTCGGTATTTTACTCCCGCGATCCCGGGACGTAGATCTACGTCCTGGGCTGGTACGACTCGTAGCCGTACTCGTACATGTACGATGATGCAAGCACTCGTGTGTAAAAAAGCCAAAAATGTGTGTGAGATTTTTCAGGTGACTTGAAACAAACAAAATCAACAATCTCACTTCTCAGCTCAGCAAGCTCAGTTTACAAGTGAATTAGTTCGTGTGTTCTCTATTTTGTAGTCTACGAGTGTCCTGAGAGACTGCTGCGTAGACTACCTGAGTCTGTTCACTATCTGGATTCTTGGATTTGGGGAATTTCGTTTATCAGCACGGTCTCAGCGGTTTGCTTCCTTGTAAGTTGTATTGCTGCTGCTGCTGATTTGACCAGCAAAATATAGAACTCCAGCAGGTAATGTCGGATCCTGCGCAAGCCGTGGTGCTTGCCAATCCGCGAGCCGATGAGAATGAAGCCGATGGCTGGGTTACTTGCATAGTAACTGATGAGACTCCTCTATCTTTGCAGAAGTTCACGAAAACAATTCGAAAAACGACTACAGTGTCCGGTCTGTATGATGAAGTCACGACATTGGGTGGCATTGCGTCTGGAACGTTCCTGCTATCCTACCTACGGAAGTCCGATCAAGAGGCATCTGAAACAGTCTTGGACGATAAGTCCTCAACTCAGCTGTGGGATATTGTTTCCTCGACAAGCAAACGCTTCCTTGTCTCCATAAAACCCAGAGATGGCCAGGTGCCAGTTTTGTCCGAGACTGCTGTAAAGTCTGACGACAGTGGCGCATTGAGGGATGGTTCGTGGAAGGCCATGTCAGAGAATAACAATACTACAAGTGGCAGTGCAGCCACACTGACACAGGTACCACCGCCGTCTTACAGCTCCGTTGCAAATCGGGCTACAACACGCGGAGACCACGCCGGTCTGGTGAACCAGGCAATGACGTGCTATCTGAATAGCGTACTCCAAACACAGTTCATGACGCCAGAGTTTCGCAACGCTATCTACAACTGGCAGTTTCTCGGTGGGCCCGATGCCGCGGAGAAGAGCATACCTTTTCAGCTGCAGAAGCTCTTTGCTACCATGCAAACGTCGCAGAAGCGTGCCGTCAAGACTGTGGACGTCACGAAGAGTTTCGGCTGGACCAATGCAGATGCGTGGCAGCAACATGACGTGCAAGAGCTGTGCCGAGTAATGTTTGATGCACTGGAGAAGAACTTCAAGGGAACGGCTCAGGATCAGCTCATCAAGCAACTTTACGAGGGAACTATGCAGGACTATGTCAAATGTCTGAAGTGCCACTACGAAAGCACACGCTCAGACACCTACATGGATATCTCGCTCGTTATCAAGCCATTCGGTTCCGCCAAGGCATGCGGCAGCGTGGAGGAAGCATTACGTGTACACGTCACGCCAGAAACCCTCAACGAGTCCAACCAATACTTCTGTGAGAAGTGCAATAGCAAGCAGGATGCTCACAAAGGTCTCAAGTTTCTCACGTTCCCATACCTGCTCACGTTGCAACTGAAGCGTTTTGATTTTGACTACAATACCATGCACCGGATCAAGTTGAACGATCGCATGACTTTCCCGTCCTCTCTAAACCTCAACGGTTTCATTGCCAAGCAAGGTAACGAGTGTGAGGTTGTCCGTCGCCAGAGTATTAGCCTTGGCACGCCAGTGGATAGTGGCAAGCACTTCCCGCGGCGTCCCGAGACCTCCACGTCTGGTGCTGGTGCGGGCACACCAGCAGGCTTGTGTAGCGTTAGCGGTGATGCTGCTGCTGCTGCCAACGATGCTGCTGCCGCTGCCAGCACTGGTCCCTCTGCTTCTGTTGCTGCTGGCCCCGATGTTGGTGCTGCTGCGGCTGCTGCTCCTGTGTATGGCGAGGAGACTGGCGATGATGACGAACCCAACTATACGTATGAGCTGCTGTCCATCATGGTGCATTCCGGCAGTGCTATTGGGGGGCACTACTATGCTTACATTCGCTCTATGGAAACTGGCAAGTGGTATAGCTTCAATGATTCCAATGTATCGCCAATCACAACCGACGACATCAAGAAAACGTTTGGTGGCAGCACATCGACGGGAACCACGTACACGAGCATGTACAGCAGCTCAGCCAATGCCTACATGCTGATCTACCGACGGGTGAGTGACTGAGTGGAGCTGCGTTTGAATGACGTGTGTGTGTGCATGTGTGTGTGTGCATGTGTGTGTATGTGTGTGTGTGTGTGTGTGTGTGTGTGTGTGTGTGTGTGTGTGTGTGTGTGTGTGTGTGTGTGCAGTTCTTACACACTGGTGTTGTATTTGCTCACTGCGTCAGTGGTAGTGTAGCACTCTGTGTCTTGGTTCGTGATTGCTGGTGTGAGAAGTTGTGCCCTCTAAACAATAGTCATGATGCTTCCTGGGTAGATCTCTGCATTTCATGCCTGCTTCATTATCGGTCAGGCAAGAATATCTTGACTGCTACTGTAGTATCTGCATTTTAATTAGAGATTGCATTGTAGTACCATAAGGGCTGTGTCAGTTGCATCGCTTCATTCTATCATTTGAATACTACAGTCCATTCATCGGAAACTGGCCCGCTGGCTTTTGAAAGTCGGATTTGGGCCAAATTGAGGATCAAAACCCCACTTTTAATCTCAAAAATCTGGGTTTTGGATCTGCTTCTCCATACAATTTGCCATGGCATACCCCGTCCTAATTTTGTAAAACCTGGCTGAATTTCTATTTTCCTGTTCTTGGACTTTTCTGGCCTCAAATGTGGCAAGGAGTAATTGCACGGGTCACACAATGCAGGATGTACTGTTGTTTTCACGATATCTACAACTAATATGACAGAGACACCAAAAAGTTAGGGTGCCAGTTTCCAATGAATGGACTGTAGTATTTGTGGAATTGAAAGTTCACAGACCATTGAGCTTGTGGAGCCAGCTTTGTTTCATAATGTATGGTGTCTGGTTTTATGTATTGTTCATGGTTGGTTTAGCCCTCAGGACTCTCTGTTCACTGGCTGTTCCGCTGCATGCATGACAGCTCTCACCTCTTACTCTATTGTAGACTTAGGCTAGCGCTGGCTTCTGAGAACGGGACAACGTCCCAATCTTGCAGGGATATTAGGATCCATCTTGCTTAGTCTAGTTCAGTGTTATTACGAGCGTTCTCACGAGAGTGTTATGCTCGGTTTGATATGAGTTTGTCGCGCTGTCGTTACATGTGTATATGGATATTACAGTGTAACGTCAGTCAGCAGAATACAGTCTTCACAGATTCTTTGGTGTTGATACCAACGTAACAAGTAAAGTGAATCTCTGTCCCCGTGTTTCGTGAGCTGGTGCAACTTGTGGTTAGGTGTCTGTAATCTAACAGTATTCATTTCACCGGGTTGGCGCTGGTGAACGATGAGGGTAGAGTCCTTTTCAATGGCCAGCCTGATCATCGCTGCTTGCACACCCGTGCACACGTGTGTGTATGTATGTGTGCGTGCACTGCTATGCTTGACTCCTTGTTCCTTTCTAATCCTCTTGTTTGATTCACGGTTTAGATGGACCCCAGTCGTAACACCAAATTCATGACAACTGAAGAGTTTCCGCCTCACATCGCGCGTCTGGTGAAAGCAGTAGAAGAAGAGGAGGAGGATGAGCGTCGACAGGTGGAGATTGAGCGCTCTCATTGTCGCATTCCAGTCTTCTACCGGCCGACAGAAGATGGCCAGGTTGTAAAGAAGATGCTGGAGGCCAAGCATGATGTTCCCTTCAAAGAGGCCGTTGATATTGCGCGGCGGTAAGTCTGTCTGCAAAGGTTCTATCTCCTGCACTGATATGCATAACGTGTTAGTAAATTGTTACAGAAGGATTTCGCGATGCAGTGCGATGGCTTTAAATCTGGGAAAGCCCCGCACCTAAGCACAGAAGTTGAGCTTCGCTCGACTTTTGCATTGCGATCTATGGTGCAGATTTCTTTCCATGGGAATTCAGTATTTTGCATCAAATGTATGTCGGGTGAAAGAGTTGCACATGGGTTTGTACAAGCTAGTGCAAGCGAATCCCAGTATGAGAATAGTCATCAAAGGTGTGTTTTATTGGTCTCAACCAGACCAGGATTGTTCACGTGTTGTGAGCAGCACTCGTTCTTGGCTGAACGATATTATGGGGTGGAGGATCGGTTCACCGCTCCAGTTCAATATTGTGTGTGCACATTGCAATCATGTATACATGTACACATTATGCATGTATCGACATTCTGTGGGCTTGTTCTAACGTTATGTGTCGCTACTTAGACTTCATGGTCTTGACATCCCTGCTGAGCGATGCCGTTTGGTGAAGTTTGACGAGAACTACGACTCCTGTGAGTGCTCATACGAGGATCGTGATGAAGAGCAGCTGGGTCACATTCTTGGCGGTATTCGGCAGACCTATCTCTTCGACTTGCTGCTTGAAACGCGAGCCGAAGATGAGGAGTTTGATGTATATCAGCCTAACAGCAGCACTTTGAAGGTGGGTGTTAGGGTTAGTGGCAGTTACTCGTAGTGGCTGTTACCCCGTAGTGGCTGTTAGTGGAGTCATGCTGCACAGGAGTGTCATGTCTGTCAGGTGGAAAGAGGTCTCGTCGACGTAGTTTCCTTGCTCATATTTAGGTTTGTGTCATGAGTACTCCCCCTCTCTCTATCTCTCCTCCGAACTGACTCGGATTGCAAGTGCTACATGTACGTCTAAGTATGGCATGTGTGGTAGAAACTGTTGTGTGCTCTTGACGGGCTCCACATCCACATCTACCTTTGTTGAGCTATTCCATACCTCCTTTTATCCAATTGACTATCCCCTGACATACCTGTCCAAGAGATGGTGCAATTTTATGTGTGAGTTTTTGTGCACATGTTTGACCGCTGCTGCTGTGTGTGTGTTTGTGTGTGTGTGTACATATATATGTGTGTGTGCGCGTGTGTGTGCGTGCGTGTGTCTGTGTGTGTATGTATGTGCTACAGGTACAAGAGGTTTACCTGGAGCAGAACTCAGTGTCCAAGTCTGTGCGTCGAGTGCGTGTTTCGCTAAGCTGGACAGTGGAGGAGGTGCTGAAGTACATGGAGAAGAAGCTGGGCTTTCCCGCGGCTACCACCCGACTTGTCGTACAGAAGTATGCTGCAGACCTATCCATGCTACAGCCTGGCCGCACCCTGAACAGTGAAGGCTTTTACCGGTCAGCCATCGTGTACGCTGAACCTAGGTTTGGTTCAGACGCACCAGCTGTCTTCAAGTCCACCGATCTCTACCAGGTACTCAATCGTCATGTGAATACCGTCAAGTGGAGTGTCATTCTCCCAGACTTGCCGTCAACGGATGAATCGGCAGAGAATCAGCAAGATGATGTGCCGGATGCCAGCAAGAATGGGAGCACCCCAGCACCGTTGTCGCCCCGGGTCGTCTTTGTGGAGTTTGACCGTCGGCATCTTGTAAGCGAGTTCAAACAGCATCTTAAACAGTTTGTTGGCGGGACTGCATCCAATCAGTTCCGCTTGTTCAAGATTCACGGCAGTGGTCAGGAGACGGAGATGCGGCTTCAGGATACAATGATGTACCACAGCGAGTTCCAGCTGCGTGTTGAATACGGCCGTGCAGTTGGCGTGGATGAGCATCGTGTCAATGTGTCTTTCTTTGACCCTACTGATGAGGTCTACATGATCTCGCTTGGGGAGATCATTGTTGCCAAAGGCATGAGCGTAGCACAGATGAAAGACGAAGTTGTCAAGACCTGTCAAGAAATTGCTAAGACGAGTCCAGTCGGTTCTGATGACAAACGACACAAGCATGCTGTGGCTGTTGTTGATGCTCCCGTTGAGCATCTACGTCTGCGCCGCAAGAACTACAAGGCTCCTTCTACGGTGCTGTGTGGTGATCTGCTAGTGGGACGTGAGATGGCTGTCTACTCCGGTTGGGAGGTTGCTATCCAGCTCATGGATGCGCCAGACTTGTTCTCTGCCAACCAGACTGCAATATTTGTGCGTCGATGGAAGCCAAGCTCTCACATGTTTGGCCCGATGCAGGAGATCTCAGTGAGCAGCACTGCAGTAAAGGCGACCAAGGAGGTCCTTTCTCAGCTGAGTGATATACCCGTGGAGCAAGTGGAGATTGCCAAGGCAGTTGGCTTCTTCCCATTTCACTACTCGCCTCTGGAAATGGATGAGCTGAACTGGAATCCGAAGGTGACCGCACTTGACCGCATTCCTATCAGTATCATGAATGACGGCAACATGCTATACTATCGTGATGGCAAGGAGCAGCCTGAGGAGGTAACAACGGAGAGACGGGCCGAGATTGAACGTCAAGAGCTGCTGCGTACAAAACAGCTAAATCGAAGCACTGGTGCCGCGTCTTATCGCAGAGAGCGCGCACTGAAGATCAAGACAGACAGTGCCTAACATTGTCTAGTTTAACTTTTGCACAGCCTGTGTGTGTGTGTGTGTGTGTGTGTGTGTGTGTGTGTGTGTGTGTGTGTGTGTGTGTGTGTGAGTGTGTGTGAGTGTCTCTCTCTTTCTCTCTCTCTCTTTCTCTCTCTCTCTCTCTCTCTCTCTCTCTCTCTCTCTCTCTCTCTCTCTCTCTCTCTCTCTCTCTCTCTCTCTCTCTCTCTCTCTCTCCTTTTTTGTGTGAATGTTTTTTTCAACCTAACCTTTGTGGTTGCTTCCGTCCTCTTTCACATCTTTCTTTTCTGTTTTGCAGTTACATATGTGCGCAGTTTGTCCTATCTTGTCTGTTTTCTCTCGCCATCTCCCTTTTTATTTGACTTGATACATTGTTTCAGCCTCACTGGTAGGTCACCAGCAGCCTGACACTGCTTACTCCTGTCCATACTTATGAAGTATATTTTCAGCCTTTCCCGCCGTGGAATTCCTGTGTTGTACATTTAGCTGTTTTGCGTTTCTTGCTCTTTTGTCGAATTATGAACAAGTTTGACCGTGTGCTAGCTGGTCACTCCTATGGTGCTACCACTACTACACTGTATCTGTATTTTTTATATTTTTGCTAGCATCCTGCATCAAACTTCGTGTAGCTGCAGTGATTTCAAATCTGTTTGCGGACTTGTGTCTGCTTTGTTTTTGTACTCTTGCTCGACCCTCATTTTTATTTTATTTTCCAATGGCAGTAGTATGTGTACATGTCAGTGCCTGAGCATGAGTGCCAAAGAGTATACTTTGCTCAGCTGATGCATGTTTGCCTATTTCCATCCTGGATGGTGTAATGCCAATGTCCTCTCTAGTCGATTGCGGTTCCCTGGTCTGTTGGCACACGCTGCCATGGTTTTGCGCTGAGGATGGCAAATGACGATGTGCTAGTATTCCTACTTCTGTGCCTGCCATCCGCATCGAACATGCCGCGACTGGTTTGATTGTGTTGCTTGTTTGGTTACTTGGTACTTGCCACCACCATGCACACATCTAGCTCTACACCAGGGAGTCGTATAGACCCCCTGCTCTACACTACAGATGGATATGCAGTGCATGATTGTTCAACGCCATTCATGTCATTGAAGTGTTTATAGAACCAGCAGGGAGTAGTAAAATACGTATTTTACTACTCCCGGATTAGAACTAGAACTACAGTAGTAGCAGCCCAGGGGAGGGGGCTTCAAGAAGGGCATTGTTTCGAATGCGTACCGGTATTCCAATCAAAATAAAGCACAAGAGTTCATGCATAATGATGTACGATTTGTGATCTTCGATCTTGATCTTGATCATGATCATAGCCAGGGTCCCTCGGCCTCAAAACACGACAAAAGGACCACTCGTGCGAGTGCGGCTCGCGATTATGCGCGAAAGCTCGGCCGATCGGCGCAGCATCCGCCGCGCATGTGCCGATCATGGCCAGCACATGCATGATGCAGCATAAAAATATCTTGGATGTTTTATGTATATAATTATAACGTAATAATTATACGTAAAAATCAGTGAAAATTATTTTTAGTTCTGAATTGAAAGGCCTTGAATTATTTTCAGTAGCAATTATTTTCAGAATCAGGTTGTATTTTTATTGTGCCTTTGCAAATGATGTTTTAGCATTGGTTGGTCATGGAAGATTCCTCTCAGGCTTCGGCCAAGGGCCATCGCAAGCGACAGGCAGGTCCGAAAGCAGACCGTAAGAAGCAGGCCAAGAAAAATGAAGATGGCAGTAAGAAGCAAAACGCTCAGCGAAATGCGAAGGCCTTTACGTTCAAGTCGTCAGTTCGTGCAAATAGACAGGCACGTAGGACATTGGATATTAAATCCAAGGCCATTCATGTCCCCGTTGTGGACAGAACGCCGCAAGAGCCACCTCCCGTGTTGATAGCAGTGGTTGGTCCACCGAAAGTTGGAAAATCTACGCTGATATCCAGCCTGGTGAAAAACTTCACTAGGCAAAATCTGGTTGATGCCATGGGGCCTATCACCGTTGTGAGCGGTAAGTTATACAGTACAGTGTATTAAAACTTTTAAACGAGTACATATTGTCAGTGCACAAAGGCAGAAGAGAAGAAAGACAACCGGATAGGTCATTGTTGTAACGCTGCGTTCATGCACATAGCAAAGCTTAGTTATAGGCAATCCTCAGACAACTGATAACCTGTACATCATCTGGCTACAAATTTACGCCCAGGCAGATAGCAAAGCGCGACATTAGTGTGACATTCAAGTTGATGAGACATGTTGAGGATGGTGTCAGTTTTTACATGGTGGGTGAAAAGAAGGGAGAGAAGGAGAGGTGACAGTCAAGTTACAGTGATGGCAGGCAGGCAGGTACAGACCATACTCGATGCAGAATAATAATTAATGATACGCATCCTGAGACCATCGCTGCGCATGTGCCCGCGTGGGCTAACTTGGCTTTGATACTCAAAGCCGGCGTTTAGGACTCATTTAGCTTTGGCATACTTGTAGGCAAGTGCAGTGTTTGCTGAGGCGTTGTGTAGTGCGTTGAACTTGAAGAACCAAGCTCATGCAGCCAGTTGTGGCGTATCCTCTGGAGCCAGAGTGATTACTGAGTGGCGCTTTCATCATCATTTTTTTTAAACAGAGAATTCATCCTCTATCATCGTTGTTTCTCTCGTTTCTCTCTTTATTTTTCTTCAGGTCGCAAGCGGCGTTTGACATTTGTTGAGTGTAACAATGACATCATGTCTATGATTGACATTGCTAAAGTTGCAGACTTGGTGAGTACATGTGCCTCTTCATGTACACAGGGGTGTATCAGTTGACACCATCAGCATGTTGTACTTCCTCCGTTAAGCAAAACTTCGTTGCGTTTTTACAGTTCAGTCCAAATCATTCTATGGCTACGAACACGCTTTGCAAAGTGGAAAACAAGGCAGCATATGAAAGATATTTATTTACAGATGTCACACAGCTCGTTTCAAAGCAGTCCAGCTTCACTCTTCGTCTGAATCTGATGACGACTCACTCCCTGATGACATCGAGTCTGCATCCTCGCTGATTTTCGCCTCCAGCGCTGCCAGCTTTTGTTCCGCAGCCTTTACAAGTTTCCAAGACACAATTTGATCGTGGAGATCGCCAAGTTCTTCGTTCAAACTGTGCGCTTGACGACCTCCACGGTGGCGCTGGTAGTTGTGGCCACTCTCCGGAACGCTATGGAAGGAGCCATACAGACCCAAACAAACGCTCCCCATCTTCACAGCGGTGTAGTCGTTCCAGCACGTTTCCACACCCTGCAGAAGCTCCTTTCTGGTTTCCTTCACCACGAGTGACTGTGGAAGAACGCCAAGTCGTCGATGTCGAGATCAGGATTTTGCGCCGACTGAACAACCTGAATGTCGAACACTTTTGATTTCCCCTGCGCTGCAAACACAAGTGCATTGATTTTAGCTGTGTGCGGATGCGCACCATCGACTCGTGCTAGTACAGCAGTCACTGAGTGCCTGAGCGCTGGCCGGCTCCTGGACACTTCTTCGAGCCACGCGATCTTTCAAACTTTTTCATTTTCGCACTTTGGTGTCATGCGCGCGCGCCTGGGGTTGTGTTCTGGTGACATCCTGCGAGAAACGGTTCTGCTTCGCCGATTTTTTCAAAGGACTCCATGCTTTTCGGAGGTTCAAAAGCCTGTCAGAACAATGGACGACAACTCGGCTACCCTATGTAGGGGATAGATCACTGACATGTATGTCTAATGCCGACAGAAATATCATGACAAGAACACTAAAAACGCAACGAAGTTTTGCTTAGCGGAGGAAGTACACGTGTGCCAGAGAGTGTGTGTGTGTGTATTGCCATGCCATCGTTGGTGTATCAGCTGACAGCATCAGCTTGTACACGTGTGCCAGTGTGTGTATGTTGCCATGCTGCTGCTGCTGCTGCCTCCGCTCTATCATATGTACCTCTATCTCTGCTGCAACATGGCAAGCCATGCATTAATCTGCCGCGGTGTGTGACTGCCACAGTCTATGCATAGAATCACGCATCCACCTGTAAATCCAACTCCCTGGTATGAATCTCTTGCACTGGGAAAAGTTGATAATGAATTCTCGTCTCCTCCGCTTGTCTATTAGTTTCACAATTCTTTTCGCTGGATTGCCGCTTTCTTCGTTGTAGGTTCTGCTGTTGATCGATGCCAGCTTTGGCTTTGAGATGGAGGTGTTTGAGTTCCTCAACATTTGCCAGGTGCATGGTTTCCCACGCATCATGGGAGTCTTGACACATCTGGATCTGTTCAAGCAGGCCAAGACAGTACGCAAGACCAAGAAGCACCTGAAGCATCGCTTCTGGACGGAGATCTATCAGGTAGCCAGCAAACTGACACTCACTTTGTATTTTTATTTATGAATTCTCCACAGGCCTTAGCCTAAATCGAGGGGAGTCTCCGTTGTTCAATGTGCATCTGTTAGAGTGATGATATCAGCTGTGTTTGCTTGATAAAGCCGGACATGGAGATACTTGTGGCCACCTCTCTACTCGATACAAGGGTGTTGCTATACTTTTTGAGCTGATAGCATTACAATCCCTATGCTCTAGATGACCAGCTTTAGGAAGACATTGTATTCACAGCAGTTGTTACAGAGCCACGGGGTACAGTGAACAGCCAACAACTAGATGGAGCTACAAGACGGCAAACAAGAAGACTGAGAGCAAATGCACCCGAGGAAATGTAAAGGACCAATCTGGTCAGATCTGATAACTATTGATGGCAGATCTGAGGTGCATACAGTGACACGCATTGCTCTACTGACAGATGAGAGAATGCTCATTGTTCTGGTTTGTTATGCGTTTGCATGTATGTGTGTGCATGCGTGTGTGTGTGTATATGTGTGTACGTGTGTGTACGTGTGTGTATATGTGTGTACGTGTGTGTGTGTGTGTACGTGTGTGTGTACTACAGGGTGCCAAGCTCTTCTACCTATCTGGTCTGTCTCACGGCCACTACCCTAAGATGGAGGTGCACAATCTTGGACGGTTCATTTCGGTCATGAAGTTCAAGCCTCTCCAGTGGCGTGAAACACATCCATATGTTCTGACGGATAGGTATGTTGGGAACGTGCTTGCGTGCGCACACACATGCACACACCACGAACGCACGTACACACACACACCGAGGTAGTTGTGATACGTGTAGTATACGTTCATATCAATTTTAGGACCAGCACTGGCAGTTTGCTTGTTCTCTGACCACACACTAGCCTTCTACAGTAACTGTGTATGCAAAGACGCAGTAATAGTATCATGAGGTGATCACAGATGGCCGTGTTCAACAATGACACATAGGCATCCAGCCGTAGCCGTAACAAGCTTTAACAAGTCGGACCCGTTGCACCAGTCCTGCGGGTTTCTCTCATACAATGGCCGTGGTGTGTGTATTCCTACAATGACCATGGTGTGTATTCATAGTTCATACGATGACCATGGTGTGATGTGTGGTGTATATATTCTAACCCAGAGTCCAGTGTTACTGTGTCATCTACACAACACCACACCATCATATCGTTGTAGTTCCAGGTTGTTAGGCTTCTTGCTCGTTGCTCTTGTTTGAATGTTTTTCCAGATTTGAAGACTTGACGGACCCGGAGACTATCCGAGCCGATGAGAAATGCAATCGGACAGTGTCTCTGTACGGTTATGTACGTGGCACACATCTGAAAGACGGCTCATCTGTTCATCTGGCTGGTGAGTATTCATATGTACAGTGCGACCCACTCCGGACCACTGTTTAACATGACTGATTGGGGACCAGACCATGTCTCCGTTGTTAGTATCAGAATGTCTTGCTTTGCGGCCGTTGGCCCAGTGCAGTGTATAAGCCATGTGTACCAGCATTGTGCATGCATGCTTGTGGCTCGTACATGTGTGTGTGAACTAGGGGTGAAACGAGTATCTATTTTGACCAACCGATCACTCGTTCATAATATTCGATCGAGTATCCGATTATTTCGAGTATTTTATCAAAATTCAAAAGCGCTAGATTTGCAAGTTCTCGACCAATTCGGAAGAAATTATCTGTGAAAATAGAACAAAAGTCGCCAACGTCTTGTACAGAGTGTAAAGTAACGATTTTCATCAGTACTTTCATATCTCAGAACGTTACTTGCTGTGGTGATCGCATCGTCCAAGTCTTAAAATACTAACTCAAAGCCATGCATATTATAATAATAAACGCATGCATACCATGTACCAGCGGTACAACAAAAGTTTAAACAAAATACAATGCCAATCCTAAAAAAAAAAAATAAAAATAAAACGATCGAGTGCAAAATTTCGAATACTCGCTCGTTTGAAATTTTCGAACGAATACTCGAATATTCGAACTAATCGTTTCACCCCTAGTGTGAACTTGTGGCTGTGTGTTTCTTTGATGCGGGTCTCCTATTCTGTTTGGCCGTTTTTATCATCTTCAGGTGTGGGTGACTTCCCGCTGTCGTCTGTGTCCGAACTGTCTGATCCATGCCCACTGCCTGATGCCGTAAAGAAGCGCCGCTCACTGAATGATCGTGAGCAGAAGATCTACGCTCCTATGGCAGGCGTTGGTGGCGTTGTTTATGACAAGGTAACTACGTGTACACTGCCTCCCTCTTGTGTTCCATAAGGCATTGTGTTGTCTGAGGATGGCTTTGAGCGTGGCAGCTCTGAGCGACAGCAGAATTTTGCTCTAGCTCCTGTGTACCTGTACCGGTATGAGTTTTCCTTCACTGTATATACTTTATAGGTTGCGTACTCTCAGACTATTGGAGTTCTTCTGCTCAGTAACTGTGTTCTTGTACATGCTATGACTAGTATGAGCACCTCTATACACGTGTACTCTCTGTAGTGTAAGACCTTGTGATGATATGCTGCCACATGTAGTATACATTGTGCTATTATCTACTGTAAATATACAAATTTTCGGCAGCTATTTAATTTCGGCTATATTCGGCACCGACCCAAAACGCCTAAATTAAAACGCCGATGAAATTGTTCACCGCATCTGTCGCACTATACCATGCCCTCTACCCCACGCCGAAAATAAATCGCCGCCGAAATGTCAAAAATCGTGAAGTGCCGAAATTTTGCAGCGCCGAAATTTTGTATATTTACAGTATACAAAATCTGTTGATCCCCGAGCTGCAGAGAGTGCTCAATGTCATCGACAGAGCTTAGAAGATAGCAGACTCAGCGGAGGACGTTCAGGTTGGTATGTTACTACGTGTATTATGGATTTGTTTCATCACTGCATGCATGTGTTCCTGCTGTCTATGTCCACTGTACAGGATGCTGTGTACGTTGACTTGCATAGCAAGGCTGATGCCGATGGAGAAGTCAACGAGAAAACGGTATGTAGAGTTAACGCTATTATTGTTGTGGTTTCTAGCAGGGGTGAGGCGATTGCAGTTTGTTTTGCATATCCATTAACCTATCCTTGTAGCGATTTGATTATCGATAACATCTTCGATTATTTGTGGTTCTTTCCAACCCGTGCAACAACTGTTGTCATTCCAAGTTTGTCCCTTGGCAACCCGCACTTCAGTGCATCGTTGAAAGCGTTCACAGTACGTGGTGGATGATTCTGCTGAGTACAGAGGTGTCATGTTGCGAAAAGGCGGCATGTCAGCATAACGTGTCAAGATCATCATCCGATCCGTGCCAAACAACTTTTCTATTTACCCCCACCCCCACCTGGATCACTCAATCTCTGTTGTAGGCTTATCAGCATCACTACCAAGTTTGTTTTAACCCATTGAACGCTGATGACGTCTATAGACGTAAATGCCCCTCATGCGCTGATGACGTCTATAGACGTCATGGGATATATCTCTTAATTTGCTGACCCAAAATCCTATAATATTATATAGGATTTGAAAATATGTGCGTTTTATGCCGTTGTTATTGGTCATCACGACCAATAATAATGGCATTATGGTTTTCATGGAAGTTGTAAATATGTTTGAGGCATGAATGTTTACATTTTAGATTCATAGGGCGATAATATTTCTGATGAATACCCATTTTCAGCAATAATTTGAAATTTGAGCATAATTGTTCAGCTGCTGTCATGGAAAGGACTGAAGCAGTGAATGTGCAGAAGAACATTGCAGGTGTGGCACGGGGTGGTTTCATGACGACATATCGCACATGCCGTCATGAAACTACCAGTTTTAAGGATAAAACAAGGTCCAATAAAATCTCAAATCCTATATATAGGATTCGAAAAATAGGGCACAGGCCTTAGTAATATTGGGCAAGGAGATGAGCCTGAGATGTTAGTGTTTGAAAAAGTTATCTTATTCAACTCTCAATATCTACTAAGACCTAGCAAGGAAGAATTGGTCACATACGTTTCCACACCCATTTTGTGTTGAAAAATATGACCAAAATCCTATATAATTATAGGATTTAGCAAATTGAGAGATAGTGATTTCTGGCACTCTCTGGTATGTAAAAGCACTGTTAGTCAGTTGGATCATGATCCTGTCGTTGGCACGAATCCCGCTTGGAAACACTACGCGTCTTTTTTTTCTTCTCTTTTCTGCGATCTTTCAGCTGCAATTTCACGCATTTGGCGTATTTCACGCAATTTGAGCAAACTTGCGTCCTCTATTGTGATGCGCTATTCTTTTTGTGGACTGTATCGATTCTGTCACCTTGTGGTTGATAGTCTTGGCAATCATTTCCAAAATATTTGAGGACCCCAGTTGCCAGAACCCTGGAGTTTTAGAACTTGCTATCGGCCCTATTTTTAGCATTTATATGCAGAGTACCATAGGCAAGGCCCAGTAGCGCTGAATGGGTTAATAATGCCGACTAATCCTTTATTTCTATATTTGTTTCCTTTCCTTGACATTCAGCTGCTTGCTGATGACCTAGTGTCTACATTGGATACGGCTGATGATCTCCATTCCAAGACAGCCCAGCAGGACTTGCAGTTGTTCCAGGTACTGTACTGCTAGGGTGTTCTGTGTGATGTGATGTGGTATCTGCTAGTGTTTGGTGATAAGGATGATACTCCTGTTGTAATGTCTCACTACACTAGAGCGTATCATACTGGTGATAGTCACTCTCAGGGTTGCTTTCATGCATGGCACGTACACATATTATGGATAATTGTACACTTGCACATCTTGTTTTTGTTTTGTAGGAATCAGATAGCCCTGCTCTCCGGTGAGAAGTCAGCATTGCCAATGCTTTAAACGAAACAACAACAACAACAAACCTTTTTGTTGCCAGTTGACGGGCATAAAACTAAAGTATATTTCATGGGCCGGCGTTGCTGTGTTGTTGCGTGCTCCCCGGAGAGCTGAGCTATTTACATGTGCTTATGTGCAGCGATGCTCATTCTACTTTTTATGTGTTCTCTGTGTTACTGCATTCAGGGTGACTCTACAGGTTCTGGCAAAGGCAGGTATGGTTTGGTGGTTACTGTAATTTCACAAATGTTCGGTGTACTTTTATTTTCGGTGTGTCTGTTTCATGCCTGAAATTCCAATACACCGAACAAACACTAACACACATAATCCAATAGGGAACTGTTTCTCCGTACCTAAAATTTCTGCTCACCTAACCTGGCCTTTTGTCCTCATACCGAAAATATTGAGCACCTAAATTCTGAAATTCGAGTACTGTAAAAGCTGTACAGTCAACTTCGCTAGTAACGACTGCGGATATAACGACAATTCGCGAATAACGACAGAATTTCCATGCCCAGAGCAAAGTCCCATCTAACTGTATACATTTAACTTTGGATATAACGACTATCTGAATAACGACAATTCGCGAATAGCGACATACTTTTAGTGCCCCGAGGTCATATTCACTGCTTGAATAACGACTTTCTGGGCTTTTGACAGCCATTTCAAGTACCTGTCATGCAGAAGTACCAGAACCCATGGCGATGGATAAAGGCACACATGCAAGAATATGCAGCCAAGGGGGGGGGGGGGGGTGCTTCAAAATAATTGGAGTGATCACTGATCAGCATAACTATAGTCTGTTTCAAAAAGATTAGCAATCAGGTTTTGGTCTTAAAAAGTATGAAGATAAGGGAAATTTGGACAACAAAGTACATAAACGGGCTGGTTAGGGCACGGCAAATTGTTCTGTGAAGGTTTCGGAACAATTGGACCAGCCGTTAAGGAGTTAGAATTTCGGCCAGGTTTCCGGCCTTTTCCCATGGTTTGCAATTTGCCCTGGAAGCCAATATCGATTTTTCTATCAAAACCCACGATTTATCTTTTCCTTTCTGGCCTTGTGGTTATGCATGCTGTCTGCTGACCATGAAGTTGTGAGTTCAAATCCCAACCTATCTTCAACTCACATTTTTTTTCATTGTTTTTTGGTGATCAAGCAGACTTGTTGTTGTTCACGGTTGTTGTTAGCTAGCTCCCGCTTCCTCCCGAACTGACTGACACTTGACTGGCTCACGCCATGTGAACACACCCACAACACTGAAACGGTGTGAGTGAATATGGAAGTCATTGCGCTGTAGCTACGTGTTGAATACACCGGCACATCGATCGATCGATTTCTTTTTGAGAATTATTTAGTATTTCAAGATCGCCAATTTATTTGAATTTAGAAGTCAACGCCGTCTTCTATCAGCTTCCACAGGTGTCTGCTTTTCTCAAAATGTTGTCGAAGTCATGGCCTTGGGAATGAGTCTGTGTCGATGTCGTTTTCGTCACATGGTGAGAGTAAACTGCATCGCAGCTCAAAGAAACTATTTGGTCACAAAACATATCGGGACCCATGCCGCTCGTCAGCCTCGGCATTTACTACACTTTCGACATGTCCTCTCTGACTACATAATCGATACGAGGAAGAACTCGTTTGTTGTGAACCAGACGTACACGACTGTACCGACATCGACCTGAGTGAGTTGTCATTTTTCATGCTTTCGCGCGGAATATTTCTTCGAGTTCACAGTGAGTTTTCCAGGCAGCGCTCGAGCGCTCATACGGTAAGACGGCAAACTCCCCGGGCGATCACCAGGATTGCTAATCTTTTTGAAACTGACTGTACATGTAGTTGTACAATGTCAATGATTGTACAGTAATCATCGTACATGTACTAGTACATGGCATGTCCCCGTAGGTGGTTCCAAAAGGCTAATTTTTCAATCCATCTCCCTTGCATATTGACTTTGTAGTTCCTTTCACTAGTTTTCACTAGTTTGAGGGAAAGAGACAAACGGGAAAAGTCTGAAGAAAAAATTGACTGTCACCACCAGGACTCGAACCAGGGACCCTCGCTTGTAGCTAGCGATGCTCTAACCACTGAGCTATGGTGTAGTCGTCATCCCAGCAGAGACTGTTCAACATTTTCTTCAGACTTCGTAACTCACACTTCCTGTGAATCCACACAGGCGGGTGGGACGCAGCCCTCACTGTACCCATTCACTTATTCTTACTCACTTATTCTTTCTTATTTTGTTCCTTTCAATTGTAATATAAAAATAAAGTATCGACATAGAGCATGAAAAGAGCTTCATTTTGATATGCATGTCATACTATACAAAATATGGGTTCGCATACATTTAAATGGGACTTCGGATATAAGGACACTTCGCGAATAAGGACACTTTTCTGATGCCCCGCCAAGTGTCGTTATTCGCAAAGTTGATTGTATATATAACGAAGTGCTAACTCTAACGAGTTAACGAGGAGAAATCTGTCGTTAAAATAGAAATCGTTGTACAGAAATCGATTCATATGCTATCCTATTGAGCGTTGAGAATGAGTGAAAATCGTTACCTTTTGTACACGTAAACTAGTCACTTTTGGGAAATCGTTATATATGCGCCTCGTTAGAATAATGGCTTTTACAGTACTACCAAGAGTACATAACATAACCTCCCAGAGTGTGCAACGCCGATCCAGCTCTGCATAGGGTCTTGGTCGAGCGGAATCGGATCTTCTGATGTCATGCGTACACTCCACACCAGCGCAAGGCCGGTCTCGAGGCAGGGTACCATTGTTTTTGATCCAAGAGTACCCGCGACTCCCCGGGTTCCCCTCAGATGTGTACGGTATTATGACGCAAAGATCCGATTCCGCTCGACCAAGACCCTATGCAGAGCTGGATCAGGCGTTGCACACTCTGGGGGGTTATGTACTCTTGCTACTAGTACTACCTGTACTACCTTTACTATAATATCATGCACTGCTAGTGTAGCCTGTCTATGTATGTGTGTGTGTGCATGCAATTACACATGGTGGTGGGGCACTGGCCAGGAAAGGCTTCTTGTACCAATCATCATGTTGTGTAGACCAGGCTAGAGCAGCAAGGGTGGTGTGGTACGGACACATGATGTGCACATGTGCGTATGTATGTGCGCTTTATAATTTTGTCAGTACATGATTGTACATGTACTCGTGTGCTTCACACTTCATTGCCAGTTGGAGTGGGTGAATGGATTCTGTTACATGTATACGTAGGTGAGGCTTTGTTTTGATCTCTCTGTCTGCCTGTCTCTCTCTCTCTCTCTCTCTCTCTCTCTCTCTCTCTCTCTCTCTCTCTCTCTCTCTCTCTCTCTCTCTCTCTCTCTCTCTCTCTCTCTCTCTCTCTCTCTCTCTCTCTCTCTCTCTCTCTCTCTCTCTCTCTCTCTCTCTCTCTCTCTCTCTCTCTCTTACTCTTACTCTAGTATGGCTATGCCACGCTCGGTTGAAGTTGTGGACAAAGACGGCCGTGTGCGTCGACGTGCTATCTTTGGTGATGATAAGCATGTGGATGAGGATGAGGATGATGATGATGATTCAGACGAAGAAGAGGAAGGCGACAGTGATGATGAGAGCATTGGCGATGAAGAGTCCATGGAGTTCGGAACAGATGATGACGGCGATGAGGATGAGGATGACAGTGATGACGATGACGATATGTGCTCCGAGGATGAGGAGAGTACCAGTGGTGAAGAGGAAGAGGATGACGATGAGGATGATGATGATGACGACGACGACGATGACAACGAAGAAGGAGACATCAGTGAAATCGGTATGGTAACGTTTTGTTTCGCAACCTCTGTTCATGTACTTTGTCTGGTCTTCACCTGTCTTGGATAGTACAACTTCAAAGTAGCTAAAGAACCTCACTGAAATGGTACCATTGTGCATCTGTTGTTGATTTCTAGTTGTGTTTCGTCTGTCTGTGTGTATGACTGTGTTGGTGTGCATTGTATGATGTCATCGTGCTGTATTCTCTTGCACTTTACAGGCTCTCTCAAATGGAAGGAGAACCTCAGGTCGAAAGCAGCTGCCGCCTTCCGCCTCCGCTCCCAGACGGCTCAAAACCTGCAGAAAATCGTTTATGGACAAGGTATGTGTGTGTGTGTGTGTGCTTGCGTGTGTGCGTGCATATTCATACATGCGAGTGAAATGCATTTGTGGCAAGTATTGATATCCCTGTCATGTCGGTGTTCACACGCTGACCTTGTGAGTGATATAGTTACTGTCACTTACCACTGTGTACTAGTATTGTAGATGTTTGTCAGTTTGTCCTACAATAGGCTACACGCCTCTGCATTTCCTATGCTGCTTATGAACACCGCAGGGCCTGCCAAGGGTGGCTCAAGTCAAGAGAAAAGTCAAGATGAGAAGGCTGATGATGATGATACGCTGCTGATAACACGCAAGTCAGTCGGAGAGACTAGCCAAGCGGAGATGAGCGGTACGATATCCGAGCGGCCTCTCGATGAGCAGGTGTGCGCACCAGGTCGGTTCCATGGCCGCGATTCGTCTCGGTATTGTGCTCCCACCACCGTATGGGATGACGAGGTGAGTGAGTGTTGCCTGAACAGCCATCTTGGAATGTGCCGGATCATGACTTGATAACCTAGAGAGGGAGACTGATGGATGAACGGACATACATACAGACAGGCAGACATAGAGACAGACAGACAGGCTGACATATAGACAGACAGACATACGTACATACAGGCAGCCATATAGACATACATACATACATACTCAATCTGCGGACAGAACTGTTTCGTCCTTTGTGGACTCGTCAGCGCAGCACAGAGAAAATGAGGCCGAACCTGATAGCAATGGAAATAAAAATTTCCAATCAGGCCCGAACGTACCTTGCCAGAGTGCTCAAACTGACGAGTCAGTGAGCTCTGCATACATACATACATACATACATACATCCTGTCCTGTTGAGCCACTGCCATGAAGGTTATGTGGGCCCCGGAGGGGCAGCTGAGAGAGAGGAGGAACACACAGCCCTGTGACGATTCAGGTGATGCGGTAAACGAAATCGGCGGGAGCAGGCGCAAATACATTTGAAACCCTGACGGTCCTGAACGGTTGGACGACTACAAGTCCGTGAGCAGCGATGACGGGCGCGGCCACGTGTAGACGCAAAACATACATACTTACATACTTACATATATACATACATACATACAGGCAGACATATAGATAGACAGACAGACAGACAGGCACACATAGAGACAGACAGACAGACAGACAGACAGACAGACAGACAGGCACACATAGAGACAGACAGGCAGACATATAGACAGACAGACAGACAGACATACATACATACATTCAGACAGGCAGACATATAGATAGACATACATACATACATACATACATACATACATACATACATACATACATACATACATACATACATACATACATACATCTTGATCTTGATCTTGATCCTGCTGCCAAGTCTGGCTACGCAGTCCCCGAAGGGACAAGTCAAATGGTACTAGTCACCCTGCCGCATCGGTGGCGTGTCCGGCCGCTAGTCGAGCGGAAGTTCCGGTGACAGGCGGAGCACTCCAGGGGTGGTGCCGCTGTAGTTTGGATGTCAGTCAGTTTGCACTTGTGTCGAGTCCTTCCACTGATAGACGTGAAGGTTCGCTGGCATACATACAGACAGGCAGGCAGACATATAGACAGACAGACATACATACGTACATACAGACAGGCAGACATATAGACATACATACAGTCAACTTCGCTAATAACGACTGCGGATATAACGACAATTCGCGAATAACGACATAATTGTCATGCCCAGAGCAAAGTCCCATCCAACTGTGACACGTATAATGAGACTTCGGGTATAACGACACTTCGCGAATAAGGACACTTTTCTGATGCCCCGCTGAGTGTCGTTATAAGCGAAGTTGACTGTACATACATACATACATACATACATACATACATACATACATACATACATACATACATACATACATACATACATACGTACAGACATACATACGTACAGACATACAGACAGACAGACAGACAGACAGACAGACAGACAGACAGGCAGACATATAGACAGACAGACAGCTCGGCAAAAGCTTGATATCCGTACAACAACGCTCCAGCACAGGCCGAGCCAAAAATAACAATTCATAGTTCGCTTGAGACTCGGCCAAAGGCCCAGTTTTCCGCGTCCGCAGGAACACCACCACCCTCCTGGATCAAGACCGAGCCAAGAAATTCATGAAATGCACTGGTGGGCAGATGGACGGATAGACAGACGGACAGTGAGCAACCCTGTGTGGATGTCATCGGTGAGCTCTATTGTATGCTGTTTCTTATTGTGCTCTTCGTGTGCAGTGCATGGTCAAGCTGAAGAATCTGTTTGTGACTGGTGATGCCGCTGATGCAGAGCTGAGGGCTATGATGCAAGATGGCGCTGGCTCTGATGATGGTAAGGGAGTAGTGATACACGTACATGTACATGAAGATGTCCTGTTAAGTTCATTCTACAAGTAGCTACTTGTGTATAGTGCTGCTGGTCTTTGCTAGCTCAGCTCTACCAGGATAAGACAGTGTGATAGTGACTAATGCCGTGTTGTCTTTGTAGGAGCACCAGTATTAGGTAAGCCTTGTTTGGTGACAGCATGTTACAAAGCGGAGGACGCACTGTGTTGCGGGAGTACTGTTTTCAACACAGTGCATCCTCCGCCTTGTAACATGCTGTCAATCAAACGACAAGTACCAGTATGTAGCACACAGGAGGAGAACCGGCTGAGAGAGAGAGAGAGAGAGTTTGTGTGTTTGTTTGTGTATGTTTATGAGAAAGGGAGGGAGAGTGTGGACGTGCGTGCGCGCACGTGTGTGTGTGTGTGTGTGTCGATAGGTTGCGGGTTTGATTCCTGACGATTATGGTCACACACGTCTTTCTTCTCTTTCTCAGGCTCTTCCTTACTTTTCTTTCATTCTCCTGGGTGGTTACCAACAGCCAGTGCATGCCGGAGTATGTGGTGTGATGTGTGTGCGGGAAAAAATAAAAAAAAGACCAAAAAGTAGGGATTCACTGGCCAGAAAAGCCACTTCATAGCTGTGTGGTGTAGACCAGGCTGAATAGTGGCGGTCAATTCTTCAGCCTTGCAAGCTGTTGAATGGTGCAATCCCAGCACAAGCTGCTATGGCTTCTGCTGTAGCATCGCTATCATCGCCTCTGGCGATGGGCGTCCAATGGGGTGGGTGTGTGCGTGTGTGCGTGTGTGCGTGTGTGCGTGTGTGTGTGCGTGTGTGTGTGTGTGTGTGTGTGTGTGTGTGTGTGTGTGTGTGTGTGTGTGAGTGAGTGAGTGAATAAGATTATGTATGCATGTTTGTTTATTGGATGGTGGATGACTGCATTTCTTATTTCTGCTACTGCTTCTACAGAGCTATTTGGTGACTTTGAGGATATGGAGACTGGTGAAGTGCATAAAGCAGGCGACAATGACTTTGACATGTCAGATGATGACGATGAGTCATCATCCGATGAGATGTCCACAGGCACTGGAGATAGTAGCGGTGCTGGTGGTGCTGGTGGTGCTGGCAACAGCGCCAGTGACAGTGGCCCTCGTCCTGGTGAAAGCCAAGAAGACACACGCCGGCGACTGAGAGAGGAAAAGATCAAGAAGATGCAGAAGCAGGGTACCGAGTAAGTATTGTAGCAACTACAGTGTGTTGTTGCTGCTACAGTGTGTTGTTGCTACAGTGTGTTGTTGCTACAGTGTGTTGCTGCTACAGTGTGTTGTTGCTACAGTGTGTTGTTGCTACAGTGTGTTGTTGCTACAGTGTGTTGCTGCTACAGTGTGTTGTTGCTACAGTGTGTTGCTGCTACAGTGTGTTGTTGCTACAGTGTGTTGTTGCTACAGTGTGTTGTTGCTACAGTGTGTTGTTGCTACAGTGTGTTGTTGCTACAGTGTGTTCCTGCTACAGTGTGTTGTTGCTACAGTGTGTTGTTGCTACATGTACAGTGTGTTGTTGCTGCTGCTGCTATTGCTGCTGTAAAGTAAATCGTGCAATGCTATGCATGTACTGCTGCGTATTTATAGGGTTTGTGAGTAATTTTTACATAGTATACTCGTATGGCACAGTTGTGGATGATGATGATGATGATTATCATGATCTGTGTCCCTTCTCTTCCTTGATAGGCCAGAACAGAGAGACGGTGAAACCGCATTCTATGATGATATGAAGCAGGAAGTCACAGAGCAATCCGAGGTACGCTGACACTACTGATTTATAGTGTATATGTGCATGGTTTACCCATGGCTGCATGGCTATATGGTATGATGATGACAGCACATCACAAGGCGGAGGACACACTGCATTGAAAATCGTGTTCCTGACTGCAACCTGAGACCGGTTGTTGAGTGGAGACTGGCCTGTAACGCCATTCAACCGCCTAAACATGTGTCTCGTCACATCATTTGCCACTGTGGCGTAGATGTGGGTCGCCATCAATGGGACCTTACTGGCCATTCGCAGTTCTGTTCTGTAGTCTATTGTACTGTATTGTGTCAGTAATTAAACACTGACCTCATTGGCAAGCTCTTGATGATTTTTATTGTATTAAAACCTCATTCGTTCACTCTTCCTCTGTCCTTTGCTGGATTTGTGCAGCGCAATCGTACACTTTTCGATGGTGTCGATGATGAAACTCGTGCACAACTCGAAGGTTACCGTCCTGGTTCCTACGTGCGACTTGAGGTGAGGACTAGCTGGGTGTCGCTTGGGCTTTGTTTGCATATGTTGTGTAACTTGTGTTTGTGAATCAGTGATGTAATCCTGCCCGTTGGGATGACAACAAGGAGGTTTCGCACGATAGGACCTCCATTTCGGAGACGTAGGCTTTCTCCATCTGTGATGGGTTTTAAGGCCCGCTTACGTGGGGACTATCCAAAGCGGCTTGAGAGTACATTGTAATAGTTTTATTGGCCCAAACTAAGTTGTTTATTCCGAGTTTCGTTTCTGATTTATGAAGTGCCCACAATGTTTTTCACATTGCTATTGAATATTATTATTTTTCCTTGGGACCGCGTACCGGCACGTTTGGCGATGTCCGCCTTACGAATTATGAAAAGACGGACTTTCTTGTCTTGTAGGTGTATGATATAGTTAGGTAGTCAGCTGTCTGGACTCTCTCTCTCTCTCTCTCTCTCTCTCTCTCTCTCTCTCTCTCTCTCTCTCTCTCTCTCTCTCTCTCTCTCTTCTGTGTTCTGGTTGTGTTTTGTGTCCAGATTCGCGGTATGCCCTGCGAGTTTGTGGAAAACTTTGACCCGCGCTACCCGGTTATCATCGGCGGTCTGCTCAGTGGTGAACAGAACATTGGCTATATACGCGTAAGTGTAACTGGATCATGAATGCAATGTTCTTGGTGTACCGGTATTGCAAAGCATTGTGTATGCACTTGGGAGGGAGACGGTAACAGAAACAGAAATGCTGGCTTTGAAAGGCAAAGTAGAGTCGGGCGTAAACATGATGTTTGTTCATTACCAACAAATGCTGTCGTCTAGAACTGACAACTCTTCAGTGTGCCGAGGGGTTGAAGATTATCTTGTGTTGATGTCGATGTGTGTGTGTGTGTGTGTGTGTGTGTGTGTGTGTGTGTGTGTGTGTGTGTGTGTGTGTGTGTGTGTGTGTGTGTGTGTGTGTGTGTGTGTGTGTGTGTGTGTGTGTGTGTGTGTGTGTATGTGTGTGTGTGTGTGTGTGTGTGTTGACTGTCTTCTTGGGGGACAGTTTGAATTTTTCTAGCTCCGGAATTTTTCTATTTGCTGAGACTAGTTAGAGCCTCCGAAGCAGCGTAGGTACACTCAGGGCTCTCCTAGCTTGCTAGGAGAGCCCCTGGCGTGTCAAGTGTAGACCTTTTGAATTTAGGGCAGCGGATCCAACGACGTGACTTACAGGACAATTATTTGAATTTGATATTGTCACTGTCGCGTCGTCCGTAGTCCTCCATCCGCAGTGGGCTAGCTACCCCTCGGATGTGTAGAGTTTCAGCTTCAAAGCAGCAGAGTTTGGAGGCACCCGTCGGAGGCGCCCAGCTGGTGCTCTTGTCAAATTTGCTTCGTGGAACGTCAGGACTTTAGTGAACATCGATGGCCCGGTTTCAACTGCTGCTCGTGGAAAGCGCGTCGTGGAAGACAAGAAAATCAACATCGTTGTCAGTGAACTTCGTCGGTACGAAATAGAAGTGGCTGGATTCCAGGAGTCGAAGTGGTTTGGTAAAGATATATTCCGTGTCGAGGATGCAATTGTTCTCACGTCAGGTCGCGCCATCCCAACGGACGATTTCAAACGAGGCGAAGGAGTTGGAGTCGTACTACGCGGACGCGCACAGCAAGCGTTCGTAGCAGGGGGAAATCAGTGGTCTGCTGTCTCATCGCGTGTAGCACGCTGCAAGCTAAAGTTCGGTGACATTTGGGTCCACGTCGTGGTGTGCTACGCACCGACTTTCCGGTCCAGTCGCGATGCAAAGAACGATTTCTTTGACTCTCTTCAGGAAGTTATTCTGTCCGTACCCACCCAGGACTCCTTGATAATCTTGGGAGACTTCAACGCTAGAGTTGGAGCTGAAATCTGTGACGATGGCTGGTATGGAACACGTGGCCCACATGGTGTTGGCACTGTCAATGAGGCTGGCGCTGAGCTTCTCCAGTTTTTAGCGTGCAACAGCCTTACTGTGTGCAACACCTGGTTCATGAAACGTAACATCCACAAGTGTACCTGGCAACATCCCCGCTCGAAGCGGTGGCACTGCATCGACTATGCAATGGTCCGGGAACAAGACCTGTCCAACTGCATGGATTGCCATGTCATCAGGGGAGCTGAGTGTAGTACAGATCACAACCTTGTGTGTCTCACATACCGCATCCGCTCATCTGCTTGCCACAAGCGTGCAAAAAGACCTGTCAAGTTTGATGTGCAACAACTTGTCAAACACTCCTGCATGACGGAAGCGCAGAGAGCTGCAACCTGTAAAACTCGTGAGCAATATGCGACGTCTGTTGCGTCAGAGTTACGATCCTGGAATCATGATGGCTGCGTTGAGGACAAATGGTCTGCCATCAAATCTGCTATCGTCACCAGCGCTGAGAAGCATCTTGGCCGTCCACGTCGTCGCCAGCCTGATTGGTTTGAAGCGTGTGCTGATGTTCTTGCACCTATGCTGGATAGCCGCAATGCCTTACATCGCAAATGGCTCGCCTCTGGTTCTGACGCTGACAGGCGTCGCTTTGTCGAGGCTCGTGGCAAGTGCAGAGCTGCCGTGCGTAACGCAAAGAGTGAGTGGATTGGACGTAAAGCTAATGTGGTTGAGTCAAGCCGGTTTAGTGGCAAGCACGCATGGTCTGCAATCCGTGATATACAGAAGTGCTATTCGGGACTATCACCTATCTCCATTCCATCCATCCGTGACAGTGACGGAGTTATCTGTAGCTCCCAGGAGGGGCAAGAGAAATGCTGGCTGCAGCATTTTGCCCGTCTATTGAACATTCGCAGCACCTTCGATGCTACCATCTTTGACCACATTGAGCAGCGTGAAGTTGATGAGTCACTCGGCCAACTTCCCTCGCTAGAGGACCTCACTATGGCTATACGCCAGCTGGCTAATTGCAAGGCTCCTGGCTCATCTGGAATTGCACCTGAACTGCTTAAAGCTGGTGGTACACCATTGCTTGAGGCTCTGCTTGATGTTATTCACACTGCATGGACCAACGGAACGGTTCCCCAGGATTGGCGGGATGCCCAACTCGTCCCGATTCCCAAAAAGGGTGACTTGACCAACTGCAACAACTGGCGCGGCATTGCCCTCCTAGATGTCGCTGGCAAGGTTTGTGGCCGTCTCATTCAGGACCGTCTCCAACTTGTCGCGGAACAAGAACTTCCAGAATCCCAGTGTGGCTTTCGCCCTGGTCGCGGCTGCGCTGATGCCATCTTTTCCATTCGCCAGCTCATCGAGAAATCGTACGAGCACCGTCAGAAGCTGTTCTGTGTCTTCGTAGACCTGAAGAAAGCATATGATTCCGTACCACGCCAAGCACTCTGGCTAGCATTGGGGAGGCTAGGCATTCCTGAAGGGCTCCTCAATCTAATCCAATCGTTCCACGAGAGCATGCAGGCAGCTGTGCGCGTCGGTGCCAGCACTACCGAGCCGTTTGCGGTCAACAATGGCCTCCGTCAAGGCTGTGTGATGGCCCCAGTACTTTTTAATCTGTACTTCGGTGTTGTGCTTGAGCGGTGGGCACAAGTGATGCAGGACAGCGACCATCCACCTGGCATCCCCATCCAATTTAGCATCAATGGCAACCTTTTCTCAAAGCCCGCTCGCCAGTCTACTGCCGCAATCATCAACGACATTGAGTACGCAGATGACGCGGTCTTGCTCGCTGAAGACCGCCCTGGTGCTGAGAAGTGCCTTGAAACATTCTGCACGGTTGCCTCTTCCTTTGGCCTCTGCGTCAACGCTGCTAAAACGAAATTTCTCGTGGCAGGTAGCCAAGTCAACATGCCTGATAGAGCCGATATGAACGTCAACGGTGATACTGTGGAGCACGTTCCATCCTTCATTTATCTGGGGTCCGTCGTGACACCGGATGCCCGCTCCTCTACTGACGTCAGTCGCCGCATAGCTGAGGCTTCCAAAGCCTTTGGAGCTCTTCTTCCAGTCTTGTCGGATCGCTCGCTGTCATTAGTCAGTAAGCGAAAGCTATACGTGGCCTGTGTCTTGTCCATTTTGCTGTACGGCAGTGAGTGCTGGACGCCCTTGAAAGCTGATAGTAGACGTTTGGATGCCTTCCATCATCGCTGCATCCGCACAATATTAGCCATCCCTCGCAGTCAGCAGCAATCCGATCGCATCACGTCTGCGCAGTTACGTCGTCACTGGGGTGACCCAGTGCCACTCTCTGTTAAGATGCGCCATCGTCGTTTAGAGTGGCTTGGTCATGTGGCTCGGATGTCGGAGGACCGTGTCCCATTGCAGCTGTTGTTTGGTCGTTTGTTGGCTGCGCGCCCCTTCTGCGGTCCCAGGCGTAGGTGGAGAGACGTTGTGGCTACTGACACGAAGTCCATTCCAAACTGGTTTGATTGCGCACAAGACCGGTCAGCTTGGCGAGAGCAGGTTCTGGTTTTTCAGCCTCCTCGGGCAGTAGAGAAATCCGTACTCTGCTCATCTTGCAACCGGGCTTTCTCTCGTCCTCAAGACAAGGCACGGCACAAGTGTTTGGCTGAGCGCCAACTTCCCGTCCACCAACAGCGTGGTTCAGCACAGTGCGTCAGTTGCTGCCGATGGTTCCGCAGTAAGGGTGGGCTTGCAGTTCATCGCTGCCAGCCTGCACTCCCTGAACATGCAGATACGGCATTGACGGCGTCTCTCGCTAGTTGCTGCTTCCAGCATTGTCAACGCTGCAATCGCTGCTTCAAGTCCCGGGCTGGTTTTAACCGCCATAACTGCAACCGTGGAAAACGTCTTGCTGCAGCCGATAGGGAATCACTGCCGCTGATCTGCATGCATTGCCCGAAACGTTTCCGACGACAGCAAGATTTGACGAGGCACCAGAAGTCCTGCCAATGACGGTGCACTCCAAACTCTGGCCCCCTCCGGGGGTGACATTGCCCAATGGGCAGTCATGCTATAGTAGTAGTAGTAGTAGTGTGTGTGTGTGTGTGTGTGTGTGTGTGTGTGTGTGTGTGTGTGTGTGTGTGTGTGTGTGTGTGTGTGTGTGTGTGTGTGTGTGTGTGTGTGTGTGTGTGTGTGTGTGTGTGTGTGTGTGTGTGTGTGTGTGTGTGTGTGTGTGTGTGTGTGTGTGTGTGTGTGTGTGTGTGTGTGTGTGTGTGTGTGTGTGTGTGTGTGTGTGTGTGTGTGTGTGTGTGTGTGTGTGTGTGTGTGTGTGTGTGTGTGTGTGTGTGTGTGTGTGTGTGTGTGTGTGTGTGTGTGTGTGTGTGTGTGTGTGTGTGTGTGTGTGTGTGTGTGTGTGTGTGTGTGTGTGTGTGTGTGTGTGTGTGTGTGTGTGTGTGTGTGTGTGTGTGTGTGTGTGTGTGTGTGTGTGTGTGTGTGTGTGTGTGTGTGTGTGTGTGTGTGTGTGTGTGTGTGTGTGTGTGTGTGTGTGTGTGTGTGTGTGTGTGTGTGTGTGTGTGTGTGTGTGTGTGTGTGTGTGTGTTGCACTATTTTCTATTACGACACTCCCTTGTTTTGCATTGTGTAGGGTCGAATCAAGAAGCACCGATGGCACAAGCGTATATTGAAGACACGTGATCCACTGATCATTTCGCTGGGCTGGCGCCGTTACCAGACCGTTCCTGTGTACAGCTCGGAGGAGCACAATCTGAGGCAGCGCTTCCTCAAGTATACACCCGAGCATATGCATTGCACTGCAACCATGTATGGTATGTACACAATACAGTGCAGTCCTCTTGGTGTGTGTGTGTGTGTGTGTGTGTGTGTGTGTGTGTGTGTGTGTGTGTGTGTGTGTGTGTGGTGTGGTGTGTGTGTGTGTGTGTGTGTGTGTGTGTGTGTGTGTGTGTGTGTGTGTGTGTGTGTGCCTTGTATTCCACCAGCAGATCAGATCAAGGGGTATCTTGCTTACTTCTATCATTATTATAGATTACTTGCTCGTATACAGTGTGGCGTGCAATGTGTGTATGTAGTGGTGCGTTTGACGGCCCAATGCAGTGATCCTGTACTGTAACTATGCGTTTGAGCCTGTAAGGCCATGATGGGCCTTCGACAGGTCCAGGCACTGTACTCTTACAGTATGCTGCATAATCTGCTGGTTTAGATTCTACATGTATCTGTAGACTTGTGTAGTTTCTACCTGTAGTTGGTAATCTGTAGACTTGTGTAGCTTCTACCTGTAGTTGGTAAGTCTGTTACTGTAGTATGTTATGTGCACTCAGTCTTGCGAATAACCCTCTCCCTCGATCGCATTTAACAAAAGTGTTGTTCTTCGTGAGTTGTCGTTATTCATGAGTAGAGAGGTTGACAGCGTGCATTCGAATGGCTACTAGCTCTGACGATAGTGTCATTATTCGTGAGTTGTTGTTATAGGCGAAGTTGTTACTCACTAGGTTGACTGTACACTATTGGAAAGTTTGTGCGTGTTTGTTTATGCTGCTTGAATTGCGTGTGTGCGTGTGTGTATGTGTGTGTGTGCTTCTGTGTGTGTGTGTGTGTGTGTTCGTGTGTGTGTGTGTGTGTGTGTGTGTGTGTGTGTGTCTGTGTGTGTCTGTGTGTGTCTGTGTGTGTCTGTGTGTGTCTGTGTGTGTCTGTGTGTGTGTCTGTGTGTGTGTCTGTGTGTGTGTCTGTGTGTGTGTCTGTGTGTGTGTCTGTGTGTGTGTCTGTGTGTGTGTCTGTGTGTGTGTCTGTGTGTGTGTCTGTGTGTGTGTCTGTGTGTGTGTCTGTGTGTGTGTCTGTGTGTGTGTCTGTGTGTGTGTCTGTGTGTGTGTCTGTGTGTGTGTCTGTGTGTGTCTGTGTGTGTCTGTGTGTGTGTGTGTGTGTGTGTGTGTGTGTGTGTGTGTGTGTGTGTGTGTTTGTGTGTGTGTGTGTAGGTCCGATCACGCCGCCGGGTACTGGTTTTCTGGCCATCCAGTCGTTGAACTTTGGCGTAGTAAGTTTAGAATGCCATGAATCTGTTCAGTTTGTCCTGGTAGTACATGCATCTTCATTCTCAGCTTATGCCACTATCCACTACAAGTACTGTCATTTCACAAATTTTCCGTGTACTTTTATATCCGGTACTTTCGGTGCGTCTGTTTCACACCTAAAATTCCAATACACCGAACAAACACTAACACAAATAATCCAATACGGAACTGCTTCTCTGTACCTAAAATTTCTGTTCACCTAACCTGGCCTTTTGCCCTCATACCGAACATATTGAGCACCTAAAATTTCTGAAATGAGAGTACTTGGAAGTCCATGCAGTTCCTCTATGTGTGCAGTACAATGTAGTAGACTGTAGAGCTGTAGAACTGTAGAACCAATCAGGTTGATACATGTATATCTGTGATCAGAGGAGACTCTATCTCCCAACAGCTAGCTCATTCAGCCTTGTTAGGTTTCATCAGTGGAAGTCAGAGTGACAGGTTGAACCGATCGCAATAAAGTCCAGTCAATAATAACAAGGCGTTTTTAAACGGGGCTCAAAGCATGAAAGTCGCAGAAGATGCAGTCCACCCTTGAGTTTGTGTTGTACTTCATGTCGACAGATGGGTTCTACTGCTAGGAATGGCCTACATCTGCGATAGCTTTGCCTGCTGGGCTGCTGGATCAGGCTAAAACTTTGAAGACTTTGTTAGGGAAGAAACCCGTTTTGAGCTGTTATTGGGTTGGCTGAGTGTTTGTGTGTGTTTTGCTCTGTCCAGCGTGAGTTCCGTATCGCTGCAGTGGGTGTGATATTGGAGATGGAGAAGTCACCGAACGTTGTCAAAAAACTCAAACTTGTCGGCACACCGACGAAGATCTTCAAGAACACGGCGTTCATCAAGGTATGAACAGCCACGAGTACACACTCTTGTTTGCCTGCGTGCATGTATTCGTGCAACCGCTCTGCTGTGTTCAGACAGCCGGTGTGACAAGCAGATACAATCAAGTCATGTACATGCGTACACACACACACACTCTAACCACCGTCTGTCAGCAGCCTTTGCACCCCCCCCCCCCCACACACACACGCACACTTGTTCTGTTGCATTGAGAGATATTATCAATATGGATGCTGGAATGTTATTGTGTGACTCCAATGAATCATCAAGTTCCTGAAAAGGAGCGCACATGCCAACATTTTGTGTTTTCAACCTGCTTTTTGTTCAGGGTATGTTTCAGAGCGATCTGGAAGTATCCAAGTTTGAAGGTGCTGCCATTCGTACAGTCAGTGGTATCCGAGGACAGATCAAGAAATCTATCAAGGTATGTGTACATGTGATGTGAAGCCAGTCCTGATACATATGACCTGTGTTCTCTATGCACACTGCTGCTGCTGCTTCTGTTGCTGCTGCTACTAGATATGACTGGGTGCTAGTATATTGTTTTTGTATTAATTGGTATTGTCTTTCATTTCGTAAGGTGCGCAAGCTCCACCTCCTGATGATGGCTCCTGGCCGATTGAGAAATGGCAAGAGTCTATAATACCCCAGAGTGCGCAACTGGGATGGGGTTGTGGGACGGCGTAATCCGTGATGTACGTCATTTTTTTGGGTCGGACTTGCGTCATTCCGTCGACGCGGTCCACCACGGAATCAAGACCCAAACACACTTCCCTTACTCATGATGTCACACTATGACGTGCGACACGGATTTCGCCGTCCCAGATATGATCAGTGAAGTTGCGCACTTTGGGGGATTATGGACTCTTGGAAATAGTGCAGCGAAGAGACCACTTGCTTTGAGGATGGTGTGTGTGGGGTTTTCCGTGTATTATCTTTCATTGTAAATCAAACTGACAATACTGTAACATGGAAATTGTGGGCACAAGTTATGCGATCGAGTCCACCAACTAAACCAGATTTTGAACAGTCAGACGTGCGCAATCTAGCACAAAACTGACGAGGAGTACTGAGACATTCCACGGCGTAACTTGTGCCCACAATTTCCATGTTACACATTTTTCCTTGGTCCACCATCTGAGTTCTTAACTGTGTGTGTGTGTGTGTGTGTGTTTGTGTGTGTGTGTGTGTGTGTGTTGCAGAAGCCTATTGGTGCTTTCAGAGCCACGTTTGAGGACAAGTTGCTGATGAGTGGTGAGTCGCGTCCTATCACGGTATAGCCTAACTTGCTGAAGTACAGTAGAGTCGCGCGCTGAAGAATGTGGAGCCCAAGAACGTCCAGCCTGGAATACTAAGAACGCCACAGCCTAAAGCTAAGAACGGCGGTGTTGGTTTTCTGGGAGCTTGTGATTCAGTACGGATTGTTTCTAAGAACGTGTTACAAGAACACTGCCAGATTGCTGAAAAAATAAGAACGTCCCAGGCTAACCCCTTGGAAACAACGTTCTTGGGCGCGCGACTCTACTGTAAGTTTCTCCACACCCAGACTACCCAGAGCTGCTTCGGTGCCATGCTGGATGACCCCGGCTGCAATAATAATTATTGCTGATGGATTCTGACTTGGCGGCAATGCTTCTGCCGTGGACATGATGCCTTGTTTCCGCATCCTTATTGGCAGCTGTGTCACAGTAACGTGTGGGTGAGGTCACATCGTAAAGCTGCCAGTTCAGCCCCAAAACATCATTTGGTACTTCTATAGTTATAAATGTATTGTTTATTTTGTGGTGTAGTGCTTCTCTCCTCCTCAAGAAACTATAGATTACATGCGGCAAGAGACTGAAAGCGTGCTTGCGTGTGTGCGCGTGTGCGTTTGTGCCTGTGCACATGTATTTGCGCAGACATCGTGTTTGTACGTGCCTGGGTGCCCGTCGACGTGCCGAAGTACTACAACATGGTGAGATCACTGCTGCAAGAGGACAAGTCGTCCTGGACGGGCATGCGCACGGTTGGACAGATGAGATTCGAACGGGGCATCACCATCAAGCAGAAGAAGGACTCCATCTACAAGGTAAGCTGGTCTGCTGCTACCCAACATTACTTCTCTGTAAGTGTGTTAAATTTTGATTTATCCTACCACCATAGCACACATTCTACAGTTGTGCTAGGTAAAATCCAACCTCAACGGGCTCATATTTGATGCCCTGGACTTGTAGGACCCTCGACGCCCTGGAAGTGGTGTGAACGCTGCTGGATGTACTAGTAACAGTGTATGTAATCAGAACTGGTCCAGGGCGCCAGCTTCGTACCGGGGGTCTGATTTTACCAGGGTCCGCAGCAAAGTTAGGAAGTTTGGAAAAAGTTTGGATTTTAGATTTAAATTTTCCAGGTCTGGAAAAAGTTTTGAAAAGGCACTACTTTTGAAAAAAAATTAAAATTTACCTAGCACAACTGTACTACACGTAGTGGAACATAAGGCTACAGCGTGCCTGTTATGGCTTTATTCATGTGTGTGTAATCCCTGGAACACTGCACTAGCTAAAGCTGTATTAGTGCCATGCAATGCACCCATGCATGTACTCATGGCAGATGCAAAAGAGAGAAAAGAGATTTGTTTGGTTACATAGTGGTACATGTAGAACGTAGCACTCTCCTAGAAGTGGTCCGGCTATCCGGCTATCTGGCGGCGTTCCAATCTGATCTTGTCATAGGCTCGTAGCAATGACTGCTTTCTTCATTCTCTGCTTGTTGTCTTTCATTATCTTCACCCTTTGTGCAGCCCATTGTCCGCGAGAGACGCCGCTTTAATCCTTTCCAGGTGCCCAAGTCTCTGCAGAAGCAGCTGCCGTTCAAATCTCGCGAGAAGGACTGGATCGGGAAGAGCGAACGCTCTCAGCTCAAACCTCAGCACGTTGTACACGACAGTGCGCAGCGCAAGGTATGTACCCTTCAAGGCACTATCCTGCACTGCACATATAAACCCATCACCAACCGTGCAGTAAAAGATGCAAAGGATGCCATGGCTGTTTGGGCTCAGCTCCAAGTGTGTTGCTTACAGTGTTATGTCACCACTTGTTTTAGGCCACAACCACACTACGTAAAAATCACAGTACAAATTTTCATGCCTATCTCAGTACATGTCGGTACGCAAACACACTACACTTTTCAGTCTGCATAGATGACGTTTTCACGCGACCAGCACGTGACGTTGTCGTACCAAAGCGCGTGCCATGCGCTGGAAAAGACCGGGAAATTCAAAAACAATGCTGATGCTGATGCTATGTACGACGACCAGGTACAAAAACAAAGTTGTACACAGGAGATGGAGCGCGAAAACGACGAAAACGACAAACGTGGCTTTCTACAGGGGTGCGCCAGTTGCTGAAAACCTACAAAGCGCATTTTGCATTTCGCACGCGTCGGCATGACGATTTCTACTGTAATGCCGTTTGTACGTGATTTTGTACCTAGTGTGGTTGCAGCCTTAGGCCTATGTAGAGTTTGTTGGTTGTTCTAAATCGCGTCTTTGTCCATGTTGCACATGTATGGTGTTCTACTGCAGGTGAATGCCTTGATGCAGCAGCTGCACGTCATGCACAAGGAGCATGACAGAAAGAAGCATCTGAAGGCGAAGGACAACTACAAGAAGATGCAGCAGAAGCGCGAGGAGGAGCGGAAGAAGGCCCAGGATGCACTGGGCCGCAACCGCAAGAAGCACTATCAGAAATTGGGTGGCAGTCAGAAGCAAGGCTCTGGATAGTGGCAGTCATTGTCTGGAAATAACGAGCTGATTAGTAGCAGACATTGGCTGAAAGCAAAGCGCTGGACACTGTCAAACAGTGGCTGGAAGCAAGGAGGTGGTCAGTGGCAGACAGCGGCTGAACGCAAGGAGCTGATTAGTGGCAGACAGTGACGGACAGTGTCCTGTAACTGTGACAAGTAGCATACAGCTAATGCCTTGAGTGTTCAGCATCACATGAAACTGCTGCTAACTATTTGCCACACCACATCCGCCCCCACCTTCATCGTATAATGCTCAAGCGAATTACTTTGAAATCAGTCCCTCAGACTTTTTAAAGTATTTATTCTGGATTTCATTCCATCCTATAGGCCTATGAGCCGCCTTCACATCTCTGTTGTGATACCGATGATCATTGACTGTGAGCAGGTGCTTGGGGAGAGGTCGGTTGATGCCCCCTCTTTATAATGTTCCGTCTGAAGAGGGAGGTAGGTCTTCTCTGCTGCATTCCAAGCATACCCATCACGCACTGTTCAAACCAGGGAGTAATTGTGCTACTCCCTGGTTTGAACATCTTACTGTAAGCGGGAATTGACATTCTGCTCCTTCCCTTCCGACCAGTACAGAGTCAGATCCAGCCCGTAAGTACTAAGATCATCCTTAGCACACTACTCTAGACTGTGGTACCTAGCTATGGCGTCTCATTCTTTACGGAGGACAGTGAAGAGCTTGCAGAAAGGGCCGCAGATTCGTCACCAGTAAGAGGTTGGCCATTATAACAACCATGGTGATATTATTCCATGATGAGAGGGGGGATATGTACCGGCCTTAGCTTTGCATGTAAAGGATTTCCAAGTACATGTAGTTGTAGTTGCGGAGGATGGGCTCTCAGAGCCTACTAGTACAGTATACCTGCTTGGTCTTTTGTTTTCTCCTGAGTCTTGTATTGGAGTCCTGCATTGGAGTCTTGTATTGGAGTCCTGTATTGGTAGACTACAATGATTGTCGTGTAGAGTAGCATAAGGTCTACATGACTGTTGTCATTATGTGTCCACGGTTCACGCATAATAATAATAATAAGAAGAAGAAGAATGCATAATAATGATAATGCGTCTTACGCGCATTGAGTCGAAAGTTCGACGAAACAGCTGACTCAGTACTCAGTAGTGACATGTTGACACTTCATTCGAAAACGTGATCCCGGACACGGTGGCACGGCTGCCTGGACTGGAGTTGGTTGCCAACTACGAGTACGACTATGACTAGAGTACAATGTCATGTAGATCTACCAGAACTGGCAGAAGCTTGTACAGTATGATGACCATGATGACGATCATGATCAAAGACTCGAGCATCGTACTCCATATCCTGGCCTGGACGACAGAAATAGAAGGGTGCTAGCTCGACAATGGCAGCATTACAAAATACAAGTACGAGTAGTCGTAAGACGGTGTGGAAAAGAAGACAAGTAGATCTACGTTTTGACGTGGAAGAGCAGCTTGTATTTTTGTATTTGACCACGGCGTGAAAGAAATGTGCAAAAATTGACGATTTAGCAGAACATAATAGGCATGACGTCAGTGGATCTGATACAACAACTCGCATGAGTCATCCTTTTCCTGCAAGAGTCAAACAAACAGAACATAAATGCACAGAAAACAGAAACAGAAGAAGGCAAACTCGAGTCAAGGCGAAGACTTGAAAGCAAAGTGCATAGTAGAACTGCACCACAGTAGAAAGAGAGAAAGAGAGTGAACGTTTGCTGCAGAAGAGCACTGTGGAGTAGCTTGAAAAGTGTCAGACAGCATGAAATCTATACGTAGAAGTTGACGGCCGTTTCCGTGGCCCAGAGCGTGTTGGGAAACGCATCCGCATTTGTTATGCTGGTGACTGCGTCGTCGGGATATGGGCACTTTGAGAATTCTAGCCACTGGAGTTTGGCCTTCAGTAACTGGTGGATGGTATTATGACACGTATCTGAACAGATTCAGCAACACCCTTCACTTCTATCTATGGCTATTTTACCTTTTGTTACCTCTTATCTTTTATGTGGTAAGTAATGATAATATCACGATATTGAAATTCACACGACCCCATTCGTGAATGAACGGGACACACAGGGATATTTGAGCCAGTATTGTTCATGTGATCAATCAAAACACGTT
>NC_088646.1:704216-711716 GCF_964019385.1 Sycon ciliatum
CTCTTTTTCTGACCATGCCATCGATCAACAGTATCAAATTCAAATAAATTTGCTTTGCAATTACTGTATCATGATTATTTGACTCATGCTCAGTGCCAGGGAGTCGTATGTCTATCCGTTTTTGTTTCGCTCTGTAAAGAGCACTTAGGGTTCCCTGTAACAAGACGGCAACGTCTGTAGGGCCTTCCCTATCAAAATAATAAATTCTACTACTCTTGACTACTATTCTATAATGTATTTTACGACTCCCTGCTCATTGCACTTTTTGCACGAATTTCAAAATATTAGAGAGGTTCCGCACTACGTAAAGTTGAGCAACTTTACGTTAGTGGGCGGGGAAAACCCGTGAATTCGCGAGTTTGCACTCCACTTACGGAAAGTTGTCTACGGAGAGTACGTAGATAGGGCTCTGATAACGTAGCTGGTCCGTAAGTGGATTGGGGTACAAATTTATGACTTTCTTCCCAGATCGATCTGGTCGTACACTGCCGCGTTCGGAGTTGCCAAGGGCAGCTACGTGATTTGAAAACTCCGTATGGCGGAACACAGATGCGCATGCAGTTTACGTAAGACTTTCCGTAGATCGACTACGTTTTTTACTAACGTAATTACGTTATGCGGAACCTCTCTATTATTAAATGCAGAGTACGAGACGTCATGTCAGCGCAGCAGAGCTCGAGAAGAGAGAGAAATGCAGACAACAGTTTACATGAATTTAAAAAATAAAATTAATTCAAACGCACAAAGCGTGCACCACTGGTGCACGTGGCTCACTCAAACAAACAACTGAAAGAGTTTTGCAACTGCAAGTCCATGGATCAGGATGTACCGGTACATGTACACTAACAGTGGTAGTTGTTGTGACATTTTGACTTTGAAAGTTTGAAGAAGGTGCACAGTGTTCTAAGCCACACGCCATTTACAGTAGAAGCCGTGCTGTTGTTGCATACGTCAAGAACCTTCAAGAAGAGTGGATGAGAAGAGAATTTGATTTTTTGCATTGGAACCTTGGAATTTGGATATAGATAGATAAAGTGCACTCATCACATTCATTCAGCATTTTCATGACATCAAGGGGATTTTCTTGTCCTCAGATTCAAAGTGTGAAGCTGCCCCTGTCCAGTTTTACTGTGTTTTCGAGAATTTGGATTTGAACAGCTCTAATGGACGTAACTCGTGCGAACTTCCGTGATCTCTTACCTGTTATTCATCAGAAGATCGACGAGTGCAGCTTTGTAGGTGAGAAGTGTAATTATGTACTAACATATTTTTGTCTGTACGCTGTGAAATTCCGCATGACCAATATCATAGAAAGGGATCAGTCAGAAGAAAATGTACAGTCATGTACGAGTATGGCATGTCAGTGATGAACTCACAATATTAATATGTTCCATTCCAGAAATTCTATATTACCTGACAGTGAGTCAGGCTTTACTTCAAAGTGGGTGCATGATAATTGTTGACAATTCCCTTGACTGTACATGAACACTGTACGTTTTCTTCATCTCGCATACGTCACAGGAGACTTCACAAGAACAGTAAAACTCTAATCTGGACGCCGCTAATCCGGCACGTATCAGACCCCAGGGTTATGTACTCTTGTTCAGACCCATCTAGAGTTACAACGAAAAACGACCCCCAAAAACTATTGATTGGCATAAAAAAAGTGTACTTGCATGCAGTAAGTATGTATGTTCCAAGTCTCAGGCAATTCCTAGTTATGGGCTGTGCTCGGTGATAACCTGCCCGGAACCAGGGAAGTTTACTGTAGATCTACACTGGGTGCAGTGCAGCGCCCCATGCCCCCATGCCTACAGGGTGTGTTGTCTTCTTCCGGTGTGTAGCTAGAGTGTGTAGCAAGAGTATACATGATGTGGATACCGGTAGTGGGCTGATGTAGCCTTGCCTTGACCAGGTTATCTGCAGGCACATAGCAGAACTGCAGGGACAATAGTCACAATCGGCTCCTGTCCAACAGTGGAACTACATGTATACTATTTGAATCTCTGCCTCTCCTCCTTGCCATGTCGAGAATAATGGCAGAGAGGAGAGGACGAATTTAAAGCAGCAATTGGGTTAAGCACACATACGCCCAGGTATGCACCTTATGAAGCACCCACTCACTGTCACGTCCCAATCAGGCACCATCTTCATGTCCTACTGACTGAGATGTGGAGAGTCTCACCAGGGGTTGGGGAGTGGGCTCAGCACACACATCTTGGCCAACATCACGGAGGAGTGCATTGTCAGATCCCAGAGTTCCTTTTTGCCTGATAGATATGGACTTTCCCATGGGACAGGACAAGGTGTGGGATACAGACAGCTACTTTCCATAAAGGCAGTGGGACAGAAGATATGGCTTGCCATCCATAACGAAGGCACAGCTTTGAAGGCTGTCTTGTAAGGCTACGGCGCAATCCGTGACACCGAAGTGTGATGGGAACTTGAGATACTAGTATTCCATTCACAGATGAAGCAGCGTTGATTTCCTGATTTGCATCGAAAGTGCAATACCGGTGGGCATGTATGACTCCCTGGTATTTACATAGCTGAGTAAAACTTGTACAAAGTACAAGTAATTCTTGACCTAATATGCAACATTTGATGGAAACAAGGTCCAAATCACACATCGCACCGCGAAAGTCGAACCAAAACTTCTGCAATCAGTGAGTCAGTTAAGATGTATGTTGGACAGTGGATGCGATTTGGGATTTCCCGTTTTTTTCTCTCTTCTTTTTCGGCCGTCGCATCACACATCGCAAAAATCCCTCTGTGAATCCTGCTTTAGGCTGTTGAGTTTCATGAGAATTTCATGATTCAGAAGCACAGCGATAGTTGCTCACTTTCTGAAACATGGCCCTGACTTGCTCTCCTATAAACGTTCATTTTTTCTTCTGATTTTCATGTTGTTTGGGTGTTGCATGTACAGCTGTAGACACGGAATTCACTGGACTCTGTGGTGGTCCGGATCAGGAGTATAGGTGAGGTGTTGCCTACTGCCTTCATCACTCACAACACACTGCCATTGTCACTCACAACACACTGCCTTCCACACTCCCAATCACATCTATGCCAATGTATTGCGGCCATGCTTCTGGATCATGGAAACATCCCCCCCCGGGCCCCGATGTGCACAGGCCAGTACACAATGTAGTACGCCATGCCTCATTCTTCTTACAGCCGCTGCTGTTCACGGGGTCATGTAAATAAGCAGTGTGTGTGTGGGGGGGGGGGGGGGGGGGGCATATTCGAGTGCGGTCACACCGCGCACTGTGGCCACTCAAGCCCAAACATCGACTGAATGAGAAGCAAAGTCTAGTGGACTCTTCAGTAACATGTGTGCTGATGTGATCACAGCCATAGATGGCTCCACCCCCCACCCCCCCCCCCCCCCGAAAAAAAACAAAAAAACATATACTGTATGGTGAGGTACATGTGTACTTGAAAGCAGGGAGTAGTAGAATACCAGAGCTGTGTTCAGAATTGGCGCTGTCTTTTACAAGTCGCTGCTTCAAAGTATGTGCCTTTGCTGCTTGTAGACCTGACCGTATGACCAGGCAGGGTGGCCTCAGCTGCCAGAATAGCTGCTGCTCTACACCGAAGTGCGAAGCCATGGAATGAGGCGAGATATCCAGGCACATCGTCACAGCATGGCTACACATTACACAAGGCCACCCACGATGACATCATCCTTAGTCACAGTATACCGTATTCACACCGTTGCTATAGCTGTGTCGCGCTGTCAGTTATCTCTTACTTACACTAACACTTACACATGCCCATCGTTGAAGCGATGATAGCGAACACGCTACGTTAGACATAGCAGCTTGTGTTGGGATTACACCATTCAGCAGCTTGCAAGGCTGAAGAATTGACCACCACTAGTTTTAGCCTGTTGCCGCCATGCAGTCCACCAGCTCCCTGTTCACACTATGTTGCTCAACTTCACACACATTGCACCACTTCACACCATATTGCACCATGTCACACATACTTCACCTGGCAGTGTTTGCACCAGTCTCGACTTGTAATGTCACACCGAGTGGTGATGTATCAGCACCGCTGTCTTCTATCTCATTGTACCTAATATAACAAGTTGTCATGGATCAGCACCACCAGTTTCCTGCTTGTAAGCTCTGGTGTCGTCGTTGGAAAGGAATCTTGTGTTGCTGGTGAGGTTACTGTTTGCAGAGTAACCGGTAACCTGTCAGCACTGCAGAGCAGAGCCTAATCACACACGGGGCCCGGGGCCCTATGTGAGGTTGCCGTTTAGAATGTTATGCATGCAGGTGATGCTGAGAGTGGGCACGTGTGTGTGTGTGTGTGTGTGTGTGTGTGTGTGTGTGTGTGTGTGTGTGTGTGTGTGTGTGCGTGCGTGTGTGTGTGTGTGTGTGTGTGTGCGTGCGTGTGTGCACTGTTCTGTTTTGAGAATCATCCGCTTGTCAGTAAGTTTCAACTTCCGCAGACCTGGTCAAATGATGCAGTCGCAGCCTTAGCCCCTATCGGTTCCCGTTGATAGTTCAAAGTACTGACTTCCACCCCCCCCCCCCCCCCCAGCAAACAGTCTACCAGTACGCATGTGTGGTGTGACTTTTGTTGTTGATGTAATGACTTTGTATTGCTTGTTCTTACCTGTGTGTACCTGTGTGTACCTGTGCGTTCCTGTGCGTTCCTGTGTGTTCCTGTGCATTCCTGTGTGTTCCTGTGTGTAACTGTGTTCTACTCCAGCTTGTTTGACACACCAGCAAAACGCTATGTTAAACTACGGAAGTCAGTACAACAGTTCATCGTCTGTCAGTTAGGTGAGTAATCGGCAGTGTTCAGCCACAATACTATACAATACCATACAATACTATACAATAGAACCCTGTACACTGTATGTGTGTGTCCACACTCCTGCTATCGTGTGACTGTCCTAAGCTGGTGGTTATATTTTTTACTGCTACGTTGTTTATTGCTTGATGATATGCATGTATATTTGTGATCACTGACTTCTTTCTTTGGCCAATGGAGGTGTCTGTTGTGTAGCAGCGCTTGCACAAAATAGTGTGCGAAAATAGGACAACAATCCGAGCAGAAGTAACCGTTCACTTTGCTGTGTATGTGTGTGCATGTTTGTTCGTGTGTGCGTGTGCGTGTGTGTGTGTGTATGTGCATGTGCATCATGGTGTGGCGTGTTTTGTTTGTTGTTAAGGTATCACAACGTTTACGAATGATCATTGGAAGAATCAGTGAGTAGCAGCTTACCTGTGTATACATGATATGGTTGTCGCATTGGACATGTACATGACTTTTGTGTGTGTTGGATTTTCTTTCATAGTGTATTCTGGCTTGGCTATGCCGGAGGTACATGTAGCTCAGCATATGTATGCAGTGTTGTCTATAGAGGCTTGTCTGTACAGTGCTGTCAGCCCCATGTTATCTGTTGTGTATACAGTGTTGTCTATAGAGGCTTGTCTGTACAGTGCTATCAGCCCCATGTTATCTGTTGTGTATACAGTGTTGTGTATACAGTGTGTCTGTACAGTGTTGTGTAGATCTACACGTGCCGCAATACATGTGCTGTGCAGGTGTGGGTATTGACATGGAGCTGAGTGACTGCGGCCAAGCCAGTGCAGTGCAGCAGTGCCCCAGGTGGATACACACCAATGAGTGGAGGGAGGGCTTGTGCAGCAATGCTGCGTGGGTGTACAGTACTAGATGTGCACTATGTCATACTCCTGTTGGTATAATCTAATCTGTATGTGTTGAGCGGGCATCTCAGCAGTAGCATCCGCACAAGCCCCCCCCCCCCCCCCCCCCCCCCTTACAGAGAACTGGTGTTTATACCCAAACTGCTGTGCTTGGCACATGCCCGACTGCAATACCGTTACCTACAATCAGGGAGTATGACTGCAATACCGTTACCTTCAATCAGGGAGTACGATGGTATTGTGCAATACCGTTACCTACAATCAGGGAGTACGATGGTATTGTACTACTCCCTGCCACATGTACATGAAAACCAGAGTGTGCAGCTCGGATGGGTTGCTGTCACGGCGGAATCCGTGATTACATCATTTTAGTGATGTAGTGCGTACAAGCAGGATTCAAGCAGGTCCCTTTCTGCACAACTGCAGCTCAATTGTACGCACTACGCCATTTCCCGCCTCAGATCTGCGCGAAATATGATGTAATCACGGAATTCCGCTGTGACAGACACCCATAGCAGAAAAGGCCCCAAGCTGCACACTCTGGTTTTCATGTACTCTTGGACCAAGGCATGTAGTGATGTCGTCATAGCAATCATGGCTACCGCCTACCGGTACTGTGCTTCACCAAGGCATGTAGTGATGTCGTCATGTCCATGTTTGCCTGTATTCTATAGGTACACGGCCACTTCGTTCAACTTCTATTTATTCCCTCGGTCGTTTGACAACATCGATGAGCGGTTCTCCGTTCAGGTGAGTAAATCTACTAACGGTCTCTTTCCCATTGCCGCAGTTCCTCCCTTGCACTACTGCACCATTTGCATGCATGATCCTATGACTTCAGTACTTGAATTACATGTATGTAAGCAGTTGATTACCTAGTAGGTTTTGCTTTGGCGTTGAATACAGTACACTGTACTGCATATAGGCAGCTGCGCTTACTAGCACTCTGTTAGATTTTAGGAGACTGGATTTCTCTCTCGCAGCTGAGCTTATCACTGGGTTTGCTCTAGTCTTTTGAGACAGTACCATAAAAAATAAAAAAATAATTCACGGTTCGAACGGTATTTGGTCGACATTCCCAAGCTTCACAACTGCGGACATACTCTAAGGAACCTGAAGGACCCCCTGAGGTGCCCCTGGTAGAAGCGCAGCCTGATGAAGGCCAGGAGATTGGAGCGGACGACTTCACTGGTCCGAGTACGAGGATCCCGAAATTCTCTATACGCCGTGAGGCATATGGTCAGAACAGTTTTGTTTAGACAAGCTGACGCAAAGTCGGGGTGATGTGTAACGCATGTCAAAGGGCTGTCAATGCTAACAGCTGCAGCGCTCTCTCGACAGCGAAGGTAATCGACTGCCCTCTGCATCACCCCACATTTCTGGCAGGAACACCAATCGTTATTTCCTTGTCGACCAGTGAAGTCGTCCGCTCCAATTTCCTGGCCCTCATCAGGCTGTGCTTCTACCAGGGGCACCTCAGGAGGTCCTTCAGGTTCCTTAGAGTATGGTCGCAATTGTGAAGCTTGGGAATGTTGACCAAACATCGTTCTTCATCACCAGAAAATTCAAACAACTAAGATCTTCAAATGCATAGAATTTGAATACTAATCACACGTGACGTCATCAAAACCATCAAAAGAGGAGACAAACTTGGCCCTCCCTGGCTTCATATATCGACTTTTTGGGTCTAGTTTTCGCGATTCCCAATTCCTTGGGGGCCATATAAGGCCCCATGAAGAGAACACACCACCGAAAAAATCCCCGGAGTGCCCCTTTAAGTGGGATCATTTTCAAGTCCACCCAGAGT
>NC_088646.1:719216-866716 GCF_964019385.1 Sycon ciliatum
GTTAGTGTAATTCAAGGGCGTCGGAACCGCACCGGCCGGGGCGGCCATGGCCGCCCCACTTTTTCGGCTTTTTTTTAGCACACTGCAACAAAGCGCGATGATCTCAGCGCAAACGTGGCAAATCCTTGTCCCCGATCGTGGTTTGTTGCAGAATCAAAAGTCCATGTACACTGAAATGGCACCAAATGCCTGGGAATGCTTGCAATTGGCTTCAATTTTTGAATTTTTTTCCTGGGGGAGGGTAATATTTGTCCCCGATCGTAGCATCTTCTTGGTTTTTTGCAGAATCAAAAAGTCTTTCATTGTAGTTACCGTACACTGAAATGGCACCGAATGCCCGGAAATGCTTAATTTTTGAAATTTTTCCCGGGGACGACCCCCGGACCCCCCTTCCATGGCCGCCCCACCTCCAAAGTCAGTGCGACGCGCCTGTGGATTGAGCACTATTTGCAGCAAGGACCTCAAACACTTTATTAATCAGACACTTTATCCGTTAAATCTCTGTGTACATTGTATATCTTATAGTAGTTATCTACCCACTGGTGTTACGCTGCTACACTGTTAGTTTTGAATATTGCCATGGCTACTGGTGATGTCGATTAGGCACTGCTCCAAAGGAGGCAATGGGTTTCACTGTCGCTGAAGCAGGAATGCCTGGAATAGTTTGAAATTTGATTGCATCTCGTTGTAGCTGTTTGTTTCGTCCAGGATATGTGTAGTATTTGATCCAGGAATCCTTGCTGTATCTGCATCTTGTTTTCCCATGCTGTTCGTAGGAGCTGTCACACCCTGGCGGTGATCTTGTCCGAAACACCGGATTGGACGCATTACATACTAATCTGACAAGGTTAGTATTAGTTTGTACCAGGGAGTAGTAACAGGGTTCGCAGCGAAGTTTGGAAGTCTGGAAAAAGTTTGGATTTTATAATTCAATTTTCCAGGTCTGGAAAAAGTTTTGAAAAGGCGCTCCTTTTGGAATAGTTTGGAAAAAGTTTTGAATTTCGAGTTTTTGGCCGTGGATGTGCTGCACTCCTGCAGTGCAAGTGGCCGTTTTGACTACCGCGATAGAAGACGCGCTGGCGATGTGTGGTGTTCACTGATGTACGAGTCTCGTACAGTCATTTCAGTGCAGCTCAAGCGCGGCCGGTGATGACTTTTATTTGGCCGTTTTTCGTTACTGGCGCTCGCGCTCGACTTTGATTCTTTGAAGTCGGGACAGCAGGATGGCGAGGTCCTTTCGCACTCAGATGAGTTTGCTGGCGAGGATGAAGCCGTCTTTTGCGCTGAGACGAACACCAGCTATGTAAATGTTTCATTGGAACCCCTTCTGGAGGCGGATTTGAACTTACGGAGGGGAACTGAGTTACTCTCGTCGTATGAATTCCCTTGCTATTTTCGGGGGCTCTAGCTGCTGAAGGCGATGCCATCGCAATGTACCTTGGTGAATTTGTTGATGGTAGTGGTACCAGGGAGGATTTTACTACTCCCTGGTTGTACTCGTAGTGGAGAAGACAGTGCAGAAGAGATTCATAATTTATTTTTCCTGCACGAGTGGGTTTGGAAATTCTTGAAATTGGTTTGGAAAAAGTTTGGAAAAAGTTTGGAATTTTGTGTGCTTGGTTGGCTGCGAACCCTGTAGTAAACTACTGGTATTTAACTACTCCCATGCATGTGACATGTCTAATACATGTACTTGCTGATGGCAGTGGCATGAACATGTTACTATGATGCCAACCTGTTGCCATACATCATGTGCATCATTTTGAATGGTGCTTCGGGTGGGAAAGTCAGCAAGAACTCCTCTTTGTTCCTTCGATTCAGTGCAAACAGGCATTTCAAATAATTGATCGTTCGGACAGTTGACTGCCGTATACTAGTATTCGGCATTCTACTGTATAAAGATACAGCTGAGCATAAAGTGAACAGACTAAAGCAGCCAATCAGCTAATACCTGTACTATGTTCTATGTAGGTCATGAGCAGGATACCATCATACCATCTCACCTATGGCAAGTAACCTGGGAACTAGCAAAACAATATAATTGTCATGTCAGCAAATTTAGATAAAAGGGGGTTTGTCAACTGACAACCGCTCTATTTAGTTGCTATTCACTCTTGGTGCATGCGCTGGATGAAAATTCTTTTATTTGTGACGTCGAAAAAATTATTGACGTTTCGGGCCGGTCACCCATCGTCGGCAAATTTAGAACCCAATGTATGCAGGAGTTTAGAACCCAATGTATGCAGGAGTTGTCCACAAGGGGCATCTAGAAGCCAAGCCTTATACGGTGTTTAGAAAAACAAGCAAACTATAACAGGGAAGACAGGCATGGCAATGTCTTTCTCAAGCATGTTAGATCCGCTCCAGTAGCTCAAGAAGTGCTGACTGCTCGGTAGCTAGTTACCAGTGACCTTGGTACCCTGTTTTAGCGTACTAGTACAGCAGCATGTGTGCTTTGTACAGAACCAATCATAAACCATAACTGCTTGTAGTGCTGTCTCAAAGGCCATACATTGCATCATCTAGCCATACTATTACTAACACTGCATCATCTAGCCATACTAGCACTAACACTGCATCATCTAGCCATACTAGCACTAACACTGCATCATCTAGCCATACTAGCACTAACACTGCATCATCTAGCCATACTAGCACTAACACTGCATCATCTAGCCATACTAGCACTAACACTGCATCATCTAGCCATACTAGCACTGCATCATCTAGCCATACTAGCACTAACACTGCATCATCTAGCCATACTAGCACTAACACTGCATCATCTAGCCATACTAACACTGCATCATCTAGCCATACTAGCACTGCATCATCTACTTGGTAGCCATATTTATACACTAAATACACAGTGAATAGAATGTCTCAACACGTACACTATTGCCGCTGATGTCTCTCTCCCCTCTCCCGGGGAGACCCACGTGACCAGTTTTGGCAGAGAGCAAATAGAAGTAAGTACAGTGCATGTGTGTGTGTCTGTATTGTGTGTTTGTGCATGTGTGTCTGTGTGCGTGTGTGTGGGTTTGTGTGTATGTGTCTGTGTATCTGTGTCTGTGTGTGTTTCTGTTGCAGTAAGGCCTGTGACAATACTGCGGCGATGTTTCCGTCAATACACCTGGACACAGAGTCCAGTAGATACGGTCAGTGCATGTGTTGGTGTATATGTGTATATGTGTATACAGTATAGTACCAAGAGTAGATAAACAAGAGTGTGCAATTCCGGATCTCTCCTGCACAATCTGCAGATACCCTGCCACGGCGGAATTTTTTGTTGACGTCACCTTTTTTCAGAAGAACGCGCATTTTGCCGCAGAGCAGTGTGAGAGCATGTGCTGGGCACCGACCTTGTAGTGTAAAGCCGGCCAAGAGCACGAGGGAAAAAGACTCGCAGCGCGTGCTTCGTCGAAAGGATTACGTCAACAAAAAATTCCGCCGTGGGCCTACCCATCCGCGAGTTGCACACTCTTGTTTATCTACTCTTGGTAAAACCTGTAATGACGACCACTCAACCATGGCGACCACTTTTCCTTGTCACGGACGCATTCACATTCAAAACACCTCGGATATGGCGACCACTCGCTCAACGCGACCGACGACCACCCACCCGCGACCGCGTTGCACAGTGCTAGTCATGTAAATGTACGCATTGCATGGTGCATCAGGCATGGTAGATCTACACATCAATTTAGGAAGTGTAGATGTACATGGTGCATGCATGACATTTGACAGGTCTGAGGACCCCAGGCACACGGGCCGTGCTAGAGTAGCATAGGTGTGTGTGTGTGCACTGTGATGCACTGATCAAAATGATGTATCACATGTGGATATGGTCACGTGATCCACTGAACCTGGATAAGAAGACCACCTGGCCACGGCGACCACTTTTTCTCGTCCCTTGAGTGGTCGCCTTAGACAGGTTTCACTATATGTGTAGGAATTCAAAGATCACACAGCATTGACAGCAATGAAGCAAACACATCTTTTTCCCCCGTTATTCTGAGTTTCGTTTGAAACACTCATCAGACAGCAGATGTGTAGGAATTCAAGTTGGAAGAGGTGGTGCCTGGCAAGTAGGGCAGACAACCCGGTGACAAATCACCTCGACTCCCAAACTACCAGAATATTACAGCTCGTGAGGAGAGGGCTACAATGGGTGTCGCTGTTGTTGATGACAGACCAACGAGAATGAATTTATTTCTTGTGCATGCTTATAACAAGTTGTTGTAGTGACTACACAGTCACCAGCACACTCAGTCCATTTCCACTAGAATGCCTCGTTTACTTAGACAAAGAACTGAGTGTGCTGGTGACTGTGTAGTCACTACAGTTGTAATACAGCATTGTGTAGGCATTGTGTAGGCATTGTGTAGGCATTGTGTAGGCATTGTGTAGGCATTGTGTAGGCATTGTGTAGGCATTGTGTAGGCATTGTGTAGGCATTGTGTAGGCATTGTGTAGGCATTGTGTAGGCATTGTGTAGGCATTGTGTAGGCATTGTGTAGGCATTGTGTAGGCATTGTGTAGGCATTGTGTAGGCATTGTGTCACTACATCAGATGTACTGGTAAGTACACTGTCGTCACTATAGATCAGCAGCAACAGCAGCGCATCTCTGTCCGGCAATCACTCTGTACATGTACTACAGTCAGACGTGGCTAGGCGAGGGAACCGGATAACCGAACACCGGTTATGCTGGATGCACCGCGTATGCTGTAAATCTGTAGCCAGCCTATTTTCTTCCGGATGGCAAGAGATCCGGATAAAAGAGGACCGGAGAAGCGAGGTCTGACTGTAGTATTAATCTACTCTGGGTCAGTTTGGCCATAAGTAGTGGACATCTCTCAGCCAAGGACACCTGTGTGTACAGGACAGGTCTTGTTACTAGTGTATCTGTTACTGAAACACATTCCACTGTACATGTGCTGCTGCTGCTGCTGCTGCTGCTGCTGCTGCTGCTGCTGCTGCTGCTGCTGCTGTTGCTGCAATGCAATGGCAATTCCAAAGCAATATTTTTGTGGGTTGTATCTATATTTTCTGTATGCTCTGCTGGTTGTTGCTGTAGAGGAGGCTCAGTTTCATGAAGCCGGCTATGACTCGTTCGTGGCGGGTGTAGGTGAGTACCATACGTTCTTTGCTAGCACAGTGCGTATCTCGTATTTTCGTAATCATAACATGGGTTTCAAGTGAACATTGATTCTTACAAGCAATGTTATCACATAGTAGAATATATCGGTCGAAAGAATGGACTTTGTGTAGCAAAACATGCCAGATTAGTACAAAGTGTATTACCTGTGGTAATAACATCTATCAATACAAAGTGTATTGCCTGTCAGGCTGTGGTAATAACACCTGTCCATTGTAGTTCTGATTTGACTGGCATTGTGTCGTAGTGCTGCAGGTTCAGCTGTTGTGGTCATGTAACACAAGTTGCATAGCCACATGGTAAGCTCCAAAAACGGGCAGCCCGGACATACGAGACAGCAAAGTGACATTTCTCCCCTTTCGAAGAGTGCTCGATACCCATAATTATAGGTTGGAGCCACAGAATGTGCACATAACAAACCTGTGGGACGAAATGGGTGTTGCACTGCTTTAGAACTTTTTACAGTAGTTTGAACTACACTACATGTACAGTGGGGTACTGTCACGGAGTCTTGTTTTACAGCACACGGACTATAATGCCTTCTGTCTCCTGCTGCTGCTGTGTATTTTCTATGCTGCCCTTGTACCCTGCCTCGGTACAGTCTTGATTCGCATGTGTCATCTACTGGCACGGCAAAGCATGGCGTAAGTGACTCAGTCTCTCTCTCTCTCTCTCTCTCTCTCTCTCTCTCTCTCTCACTCACTCACTCACTCACTCTCTCTATCTATCTCTCTCTCTCTCTCTCTATCTCCATTTCTGTCTCTTTCCCTGTTTCAATCCCTGTGCTTATCCTCGTCTCTCTATTGGATAAATTTATGATTGACAGATTTCAAGAATACTATGTTGATCAGCACGTGTGTGTTTGGGGGGGGGGGGAGCTCTTGCTAGGATGTAAGGTTGCCCGCACACTGCCGGGGGTAACACTGCTTACTGGTTTATCACACAACAGTACTTCAGTACATCTACAAATACAGGCATGCACATGTAGAGGTGAACCTTCAATCCTTGCTTCCACAACCTCAATCCTTTCTTAAACAACCTCAATCTTGGTTTCAACGACTGCCCATTGTTATGCCCAAGGACCAGTCTATCATCGTGGTCTTTGAACACGGGCGGACCAGTCTATCATCGTGGTCTTTGAACACGGGCGGTCTCTGAAACCAGGGTAACCCGTGCAGGCTTGTGCACTCTATACACTTGATGCCAGAGAATAGTGGCCTTATAAACCAGGTGATTGCTGAAATCAGGTGACCCCGTTTCACATGGTTGTAATTTTTAAATAATTAATATCCTATCCCCTGGCTCAGCCTATACGTACGTAGTCTAACGAAAGAAAGTGTGAATTCCACTGGAAAGGTCAACTGTGATGGCTTGTCTGTTTGTTTGTCTGTTTGTCTGTCTGTTTGTCTGTCTGTCTGTCTGTCTGTCTGTCTGTCTGTCTGTCTGTCTGTCTGTCTGTCTGTCTGTCTGTCTGTCTGACTGTCTGTTTGTCTGTCTGTTTGTCTGTCTGTTGGTCTGCCTGTGTGTTGCCGGTTACTTGTGTACTACCCTAATCCATAGTACCGAGGATAGAGCAACAACAAGCTGGGCGAAGATTTGTAAGCTGATTGAAGGTCATATTAACTTGATCAATGTCATACGTGGATCAGTTCAGTATCTGGTAAGTGAGTTGTGTACACAGTGAGTGAGTTGTGTATACAGTGAGTGAGTTGTGTGTACAGTGAGTGAGTTGTGTATACAGTGAGTGAGTTGTGTGTACAGTGAGTGAGTTGTGTATACAGTGAGTGAGTTGTGTGTACAGTGAGTGAGTTGTGTGTACAGTGAGTGAGTTGTGTGTACAGTGAGTGAGTTGTGTGTACAGTGAGTGAGTTGTGTATACAGTGAGTGAGTTGTGTGTACAGTGAGTGAGTTGTGTATACAGTGAGTGAGTTGTGTGTACAGTGAGTGAGTTGTGTGTACAGTGAGTGAGTTGTGTATACAGTGAGTGAGTTGTGTATACAGTGAGTGAGTTGTGTGTACAGTGAGTGAGTTGTGTGTACAGTAAGTGAGTTGTGTATACAGTGAGTGAGTTGTGTGTACAGTGAGTGAGTTGTGCACACAGTCCAGCATGCAAATAACAAGTACATCTGATTTCATGTAGTGTCTGCATGATCAGTGTTTGTAAGCACAGAGCTACTACAGGGTTGCAGGGTTGCAGAGTTACAAGCATCTCTGTCGTCCTTGTTTTGCTTGTGTGCATTCTTTTTGGGTATGGTGAGGGCGGTGGTGAGGGCGGTGGTGATGGTGGTGGTGATGGTGGTGAGGGCGGTGGTGAGGGCGGTGGTGATGGCGGTGGTGAGGGCGGTGGTGAGGGCGGTGGTGAGGGCGGTGGTGAGGGCGGTGGTGATGGTGGTGGTGATGGTGGTGGTGGTGGTGAGGGCGGTGGTGATGGTGATGGTGGTGGTGATGGTGATGGTGGTGGTGGTGATGGTGGTGAGGGCGGTGGTGATGGTGGTGGTGGTGATGGTGGTGAGGGTGAGGGTGGTGGTGGCAGGCCCGGCAGAAGCAATTGTTGATTGGTCCGGCCAAGTTTTTTCGCTAGCACAGCACTTGCGCACGTGTGACACAACACAACGTCTCTTTGCTCATCGTAGGTCAACCAAGACCATGTCTTGAAATATGACGCCTGACAAGAGCGCTTCACCACTGTCTTTTTCCCAAATTCCCGCCGAGGAAACGCGAAGGAAGTGGTTGGGTGGACTGGCACTTCTGGCACAGATATTTCGCTGGAAGAAGCCATAGCTGCTAATGCACTGCAGCTAAGCTGACCAAACAGCGAGAAAAAATTGAAAAACTACTTCGTTCAGTAAAAGAATCTGAAGCACTCGACGAAAAACCCTCAAGACTACAAAATTATATTTTAATTGTAAAATTCATCATGGCACGTGCTTTCACTTCAGGTTGCGCGTCTCGCGCCACATGCACAGGCCCACGGCCCACAGCACAGCCCACAGCACAGGCCACAGCTAGCTAGCTAGCTAGCCCTCAAGCGCGCACGCGTGCACGGCAAGATCAGTACAGAGCCAGATCGCAACCTCGCAAGTACGCGTACATGCAATCGATGATCACAACATAAAGTTAACTTATAACCAGGGAGTCGTATGCTTATAACGTTATACGTTACTGCGTCGTAAAAAAAATCGTCGGTGGCCGAAAAGTTGGTCCGGCCATGGCCGGACCGACCGGAGCGGCTCCGCCGGCCCTGGGTGGTGGTGAGGGTGGTGGTGGTGGTGAGGGCGGTGGTGGTGAGGGTGGTGGTGAGGGCGGTGGTGGTGAGGGCGGTGGTGGTGAGGGCGGTGGTGGTGGTGAGGGCGGTGGTGAGGGCAGTGGTGGTGAGGGCGGTGGTGGTGGTGGTGAGGGTGGTGATGGTGGTGGTGGACCGGTGGTGGTGAGGGCGGTGATGGTGGTGAGGGCGGTGGTGAGGGTGGTGATGGTAGAGACTGCATCATCTTGTTGCTTTGTTGACACTGTACACCTGTAATTGGTTATGTAATACTTTCTGTGCATGTATGTGTGTGTGCCTGTGTGTGTGTGTGTGTGTGTGTGTGTGTGTGTGTGTACGTGTGTGTGTGTGTGTGTGTGTGTGTACGTGTGTATGTGTGCCTGTGTGTGTGTGGGTTGGTGCATGCGTGCATCATTGTATTGCAGAGCATCACCGGTCCTGACCCAAGTAGCTGCAGACCGACATGGCTTGAACTTACGAGTCGCAGTTTTCTAGGAAAACTCACGAGAGATGAGGTATTAATATTGACTGGTTTGAGGGAAAGAGACAAACGGGAAACCAATGAGGTATTGGTTGCTTTTGTTTAGTGTGTTGATGAGAGAGGAGGTAATGGCTGCTTTTGTTTAGTGTGTTGAAATGTTGCTCCACCTTGACCAAACCATACCCGACATCATCCGGGGATCACTCTTATCTTCAAGAGCCTTGATTGACCAGAGTGTATGTGTGCATGCATGTGGTGGTGAGCGGGGAGGTTCAATGGTGGGTACAGGGATGAATTTATCCTGTATCGCATCGCAGTTTGCGATGCATAATCGATCTACTGCTACTCAAAAGTCACCGTGACTCGCAGAAAATTGCGATACATACAGACTATCCATGCTCAGCCTGCGCTGTCAAGTAACAATATATAATATATTACATGCATACTGTGCAGTGTATGTGGTGCAGGTACTCTCAATCTGGGTGCACATGTATGCTTCAGTCGTTTTTTTGCAAACGGGCTTTCAGGCATCACCCTCAAGAAGGACAATGTGGTAAACACCCAACCTTCAAAGAATAATGCTAATCAAAGTCAAAGATTGCTACACAACTGTGATTTTGTATAGCAAAAACTGCTATGCAAAAATATGACGGTAAATTCATCCCTGGGGTATATGTATGGCCTGGGTGTTGCGTATCTTTCTCGTGGGTGGCATTTTTCCTGTTGTTCGGTTTCGTCTCGATGGCTGCTGTAGTGATCCAGTCGGGGACTATTTTCCAAGTTTTGCAAATGGTTGTGCTGTTCGGCTGTTAGTCCTGTTGTGGTCTTGTCCTTGCTTTTTTCATGTGCCTGCTATCATCAGGTGGTGGAGTGTCTGGAGCAGTATGACAAGCTAGATTACGAGCTGCAGGGATCCAACAGGTGCATTATTGCTGCCGAGCATGCTGAAAGGTATGTGCATGTACATGACTTCATGTACAGTGCTGCTCAACGAAATCCAGTCGCGAGAGTCAAGTTGGTGCCTTGCACCTTTCCGCAGCCCAGTGTTCGCAGGTCTAGGGCTGCGCAACACCCAGTGTACTTGAGAAACTCGACTGGATTTCATTGAGCAGAACTGCACATGTACAACATCTGTGTCTGCTGTTCTTGCCGAGGTTTCTTGTTGACAAGGGCCGCTAATCCATGGCGTTGTTAGTGTTGTAAAATCATGCTGTTACCATGTTTGGTGTAAAGGCAACTACACACATATCTCTCTTATCCGGGCTGTCCGGGGTCGGGCACTGCCGAAACTTTGAAATGTCTGTAACTCTGAATGGCATGCGTTTCAATGGGGTAGGGTCAGAGGCCAGATCTGGCATATGACCTCACTCTAAGTACATACTTCCCACCAAAATTGGCAAAGAGTAGTAACTGTAATATTTCCACTGAACCTCACCCACAGGGTGCCCGGTAGGCAGAGCTCCGAGGTGCCCAGAACTCCGGATAAGAGAGACCCGCGAGGGTAGTACAGTCGTGTAGTGTGTATGAGCGAGTGTGAGCCAATGCAATATCAAAATGCAGAAAATGAAAGAAATGTGTGCCTGTATGGACCCAATGCTGAAGGCAGCAAGATGATGTGGCCTCATCAGTACAGCTACGAGCTTTATTAATACATGTATGTGTGTATGTGTGTGTCCGTATGTGTGTACAGTGCACGCCGCCTTCACAACGACTTTGCAGACCATCCGCTGTTCCAGCTATCAGAATATCAACCCTCAACGTCGCCGCTTGTCTATGTTGGGTAAGCTTGCCGTGTTATGTGGAAGCTGGGCTGTGTTTGGTAGTGTTACTTGTAACAAGTTATGTGGGACTGTGTTGGGTATTCATGAAGCTGGCCAGTGTTATGTGGGTATCAGTATTCAATACTATTCATGAAGTAGGCATGAAGCCAACTTTATTAACATGCCATGTAGAGGGGTGACACCCCCTTGTTGGAACGCTGTGGACAATGGGATCAGGCTCAGATTCCAGGGCGTTGTGGACGCGGCGGCATTGGGTGTGTTGCATTGCAATGTGACTGATCAGTGGGCATTGTGTCCAGGGGGTAGTATTACCAAGAGTATAATATTATAACCCCCCAAGAGTGTGCAACTCCTGATACCCTTTCTATGGGGTACGCCGACGGCGAAAACTAACATAACGTGGTGCAGTGTCGCAGTTGTACGTTTCCAGCCCGTTTTTAGCGAGCAGCGGAGTACTAAAAAAAGCACTTTCTGACCGAAACTCACTGCACGTATGCAAATGCCCAGCATGATCACGGCAGATTTTCGGATTGCGCGCACGCTATCCTACGTTTGTACGTAGTACAAAGGTATCTGAGACACGTGATGTGAGTTTTCGCCGTCGGAGACCCCATATGCAGAGTTGCACACTCTTGGGGGGTTATATACTCTTGGTATTACATGTAGTAACATTTCTGCTGATTATAATAAAAACTTTGTGTCGAGTAGTAACAGCAACCCATGTGCATGCGTCAGTGCTACATACGCTCTTTCACGTTTTTTTTGTCTTTTTTCGCAGATTTGGTGGAGCTGCGCTTTTAGCAGGTGCAGCAGCTGTGTACTATCTCAAGCCTGATTATCTTGCCCGGCTACAGTCGTTGATGTAGCATAAAAAGGGTCGCTGCTATCATTGATGAAACACCTAACTACAACATTGGTTTTACCAAACAGTACGAGGTACACTATACTGGCGATTTTCTGTTCAGCAGTTCTACCTTTCGCTGTTGGTGGTGATGGTGGTGGTGGTGTTTTCTTTTGGTTGTTTTTGGTCGTAATTGTAAGATGTGTCACTTCTGGCTGGGTCATATTTTCAAAATTTCTATTTCGCATCAAAAATTCTCTCTTTTTGATGTTATTTATCACAATACATCCTTTATAGTGGTAATTTCTATTTCGCATCAAAAATTCTCTCTTGATATTATCACAAGATACATCCTTTGTAATGTGTTGAAATTTGTTAATCAGTGCAATGCTGCGCGTACTGATGAGCGTTGTGCGAAAGCTAGTTAGATGCATTTATATTTGTCATCGTTCGGAACTGCTGCTGCATAGCCCCAATGAAGACTTGGCAACTTCACGCCTTGCGCTGTGATACCCCTTAGAATTTCCCACCTTGCTCCCCCTTATGTTCAGGCTGCCTGTTTTGGAGCCATCAGTTGCCTGATGATCGTAGTAATACGTGAAACTCAGAGTTGTGACAAAACTTCCAATCTCTCTGGTGTATTTTTCATCGATCCTATTACTGCTTTAGTAGCGCAGCTGAATACTTTATTCATGCAGGGTAAAACGGTGGAGACAATGTGCAAATTGTTCTTCACATCACATTTCGACGACGTAGAGACAATCATTTCAAAAAAGTAATAAATAGGATAATTTCCGCTGTCATCACTACACAACGAAGAAGTCATGAAGATTTTCCAAAATATTGAACGATATGCTTCTAGCTATGTAGCGCTTGCGCCGAACACCATTCAGGATGTCGACCTGATTCCTAGAGTACCGTAAAGTCGCGGATAAAAGCCGGGCTTATAAGCACATAAGCCGCTTTCAGCATCAGGCTTTAATGCAAACCAGGCTTGTATGCAAACCATGCTTATATGCACCACTGATATTTTTGCCAGGCTTGTATGCACATAGAACCAGGCTTCTACGCACGACGTAGATCTACCACTGACTACCGGTATGCGGTATGGCGGCAGTTTTACTATGCACCGTACATAGCGCATGCACTCTCGACCTACCCGATCCGCGCTTGCATAGAAGCCAGGCTTCTACGCGCGACAGGCTTATATGCATTTGACCCGTTAGATTTTCAGGCTTCTATCCGCGATGTGCTTGTATGCAAACCCGGCTTTTATCCGCGACTTTACGGTATCTCCGCTTAAAAAATACTCTAGGAATCAGGAGTTCAAGAGTTCAGCCACCAGCAAGCCAAGAAGAAAACACATTGGGGAAGGAGAAACAAGCCAGAAAATTCTATCGGAGAAATCTAAAATTCTACCCATCCCAAGCCCCGCCACCATTTTTATAGCCTATCCTGGCTCTGAACTTCACACCTGAAACGAGTCAACCACCCTCAGCCAATCAGATTTCTTCTTGGCCTGCTGATGGCTGAACAGTGAACACTTGTTATTTCTGCATGAGGAAGGAGAAACAAGCCGTAAAATTCTACCGGAGAAGAAAAATCTAAAACCTAAAGTTCTAGCGAAAATCATTTTGGTTTCTGTACACTGGATATGAAGCCTGATTATTACATAATGATGAAACGGCTGTATGAAAGAACCATTACGAATTATTTTGGAACGATTCTGTTTTTTCGAATTTCGCTGAACATTACTGCCGGGGTTCAAGAGTCGGCGGCAGAGCAGTCGGCAGAGCAGTCCAACTTTCGGGAATGTTGAACGGAAAGAAGCAGTCCGAAGTTGTTTTCGACTTCTCGTTCAAAAATTATTAACGTTTATCTGCCGACACCATTTTAGTTGCCCATAGTAACCACGTAGTAAGCACAATGATGGTGATCTTCTGCAAGCATAGTTTGGCTTTACTGTCATAGAATGACTGTGTACACACATAAGAAGTAGAGTATGTGTATCCATAAACAAGAGTATGCAACTGTGATCTCTTTTCTATGGGCCAGATGTGCGGCGCGCTGCCTTCATTACGTTATTCAGTTGCAGTCCGCGCACTGCGGAAAATCAAGTACCACACTTTGGAAGTCCATTTTAAACCTCAGTCCCTCTGGTGTTAAAATGAACTTTCCTACGGAACTAGAGTTCACGCGCCAAGATTTAGAGATCGCTAACGCCGTCTTCACACTACGTTCACTAGTGAGGTTCTGCGACACGGTAAAACGTACCAAAGTACATTTGGAAACCTCGCCGCAGACAAGGAAATACATGTACTGTAAAAGCCATATATTATAACGAAGTGCTAACTCTAACGAGTTAACAAGGAGAAATCTGTTGTTAAAATAGAAATCGTTATACAGAAATCGACACATATACGGTCCTATTAAAGCGTTGAGAATAAGTGAGAATCGTTACCTTTGGTACACGTAAACCAGTCAATTTTGGGAAATCGTTATATATGCGCCTCGTTAGAATAATGGCTTTTACAGTAGACCGATTGCCATTTGTGCAGATCCACGAAATCCCTTAGACCCGGTAGGGTGTTCATTGTGTGCTATCAAGAGTAGATAAACAAGAGTGTGCAACTCGCGGATGGGTATCTGCAGATTATGCAGGAGAGATCTGGAGTTGCACACTCTTGTTTATCTACTCTTGGTACTATCAGTATGCATGCGGATTTGACCTCTTTAGCGTCATAATTCAATGACCAGCAATCGCTTTTCCAGCTTCTTCACTTTTATTTGGTTAGAACTAATGACTAGCTAGATCTTTGTCAGAAAAAGGTTTTCATATGAAATGCCTTCAGGCCCCATTTCTTAGTGGAAATAGCAGAAAACACAATAGGGTCCTGCACATTCAACACCCTACCGGGTCTATGGGATTTCGTGGATCTGTACAAATGGCAATCGGTCTATTGAAACGCACGTACGAGTTCGCTTGAAAAGAAGCTGGGGAACATACGCAAATTCATCCAAAAAGTCGTATGCATGCGTGATAAAACACAAAAGTTGGAACTAAAGATTCTTTTTTCATTATATAAAAAAAGCCACTCATAAAGCAGCCTCCCCCTCCACAATGACCAGAAGGTCAGAGCAGAACAGTCATCAATCACCAGCACTCTTGCATCCAAGGATGCTGTCGTGCTGGTGCGCTTCCCGCTCAGGGGAGGATGCTACATGTCATCCTCATGGCTTATGCGGTTGTCTTTGTAGGAGAACAAAGACGGGATACGTACTATAGAAATGATCCTAGTGAGTACGATCTTGGTTTTTCACCATCATGGAAAATAGTAATATACACTATCTTGTGCACGTGGCAATCATCACTAAACTCGCTCTACTAGTAATCCCTTGGATTGCCTCTAGGTGCTTGCACATTGTCAACCCCAATGGGGGGTTTCATTATATATTGGAACCATGCATGAATTAATGCACGTGTCGGTGTTATTGCTTGTTGCTATGGTGACATGATTGTCAGCTCAGGTACATGTATATTTCCAGAACAGATTTTGATCTACAAAGTCAGGAATTCTCAATGGTTCAAACCCCACCAACGGCAATGGATGCATTTTTTCTTTATTTTCCGGTATAGCGCATGTTGGGAAAATGGGCCAGGCATACCCAGGGAACACTTATTGTTGCCCAAGTGTTACGCAATTCTGGCTCCACGTCTCTGGGGTGAGCATTCCGAGGTGCACGTCAGCAGCCAGAGAGCAGATGCGGGGTCTGCTAACCCTAGCTCATAGCAAGGGCTAGCAACAAGAGTACATAAACCAGAGTGTGCTACTGTGCATATCAGATCTGAAACAGCGCAGTTCGTGCACTACGTCACCCTTACGAGGTCAGCCAAGCCGCAACTTGCGTACAGCTTAAATTATCATGTTTCATAGCCCGGGCCGGAAATCAGCCAAGTTTGCTTGATTTTAGACGTCCTGTTTCAGGATTTCGGTGTTTTGTGTGACTGTGTATGTGCGCACTACCGACAAGTAAAGTCACCAGGCTATCCGTATCAAAAACCGAAATCAGGACAAACTCAGTGACCTGCACCACTGCGACTGGTTACGCAACTTTTCACCATACCTGTGGCTTACCATGCCGTCAGAAATGACGTACTGCACGAATTACGCTCCCACAGGAACCATCCCGAGTTGCACACTCTGGTTTATGTACTCTTGCTAGCAATAATAACAGTGACAATGGTTGGGTGAAGAATCTATTGCCGTGGTCAGGACAAAAACAAATACAGACGTGTCACATGCACATTGCCCCGGTCACGGACATACTGGAAGACAGGAACGGGCTACATATATTCTCCTCATCACCTTTTCGAGAAACATCGTAGAAGAGATTAGTTGAAGTATCCCAATAGAACGGTTTCCATCATTTTAGAGTTTTTCAGTAGAATTGTCATTGTGATAATGATGTTCGATCCGATCAACCATCTCCACTACACATGACGTAGCTATTCCAAACTCTTCGGAACTAATCCACCCAGAGTCTCCCATTGGATGAGGTTGTGGAGTTTCGAGGAGTTTTGAGGAAACTTTCACTTTCTGAAGAGGCCATTAAGCCACCTCTTCAGAAAAACGAAACTCCTCGAAAACAGACGAAAAGTCAAGAACGCCGCCCCCTAAGTGTCAACTTACAAAACTGTGCAAGTGCAACCAAGAGTTCATACCTCTTCGGAACTAATCCACCTCTCCCATCGGATGAGGTTGTGGAGTTTCGAGGAGTTTCGAGGAAACTTTCACTTTCTGAAGAGGCCAATAAGCCACCTCTTCAGAAAAACGAAACTCCTCGAAAACAGACGAAAAGTCAAGAACGCCGCCCCCTAAGTGTCAACTTACAAAACTGTGCAAGTGCAACCAAGAGTTCATACCTCTTCGGAACTAATCCACCTCTCCCATCGGATGAGGTTGTGGAGTTTCGAGGAGTTTCGAGGAAACTTTCACTTTCTGAAGAGGCCAATAAGCCACCTCTTCAGAAAAACGAAACTCCTCGAAAACAGACGAAAAGTCAAGAACGCCGCCCCCTAAGTGTCAACTATTACTTACAAGACTGTGCAAATGCAATCAAGAGTTCATAAGGATACTCTTGGTACATCTACTGTCGTGGACATGGAAATCCAGTCGATTGACCGGGCCGGCGCCCTCGCTCAGCGCAGACAGAACATTGCATGCAGTGCACGTTGATCTGATATGATGCGACCAGGGCGCGCGCGCGCTGCAGCGTGTGTGTACTGCTTACCCACGGCTGCATGCATGGCCAGCGCCCTGGGGCCGCTAGACGTGCGACCGGATTTCCATGTCCACGACAGTACGATCATGTACAGTAGTGTCAAGAGTACATGAACTCTTGTACTCTTGGTAGTCTTCACTACAGTACCGTAGAATCCCGCGGATAAGCCCACCCGCGTATAAGCCCATGCCCGCGCATAAGCCCAGGGTTTGTTCGAACATCACTAGGCTTCATCGTACAAGCCCATGGGCCTAGGTCATACCGAGAGTCCACAAATTATGGACTCTTGGCCATACCATGTATGTAGACTGTAGTACATGCACATTATAGTTTTTTTCATACATTTCAGCACAATCATCGGTTGTTTTTGTTTGCACAGTGGTTTTCAGCAATGTACTTCTCACTTCCTTGATACTTTTCAATAGCACAACTTGGTGTCGGCGTATAAGCCCATGCCCGCATATAAGCTCATGTTCTCGTATAAGCCCACCGAAATATCCTTGTGAAACAGATCATGAAGCCCATGGGCTTATCCGCGGGATTCTACGGTATGTTATTTGAGCATATCGCATGCATCCTACCTTACGCTTACAGTCGCAACATCAACGAGTCAACCATGCTAGTCAGTCACGCTAGCATACAGGGTGTATGAAACTGAGTCTAGCCGCCTGCTCACAGTCAAGCCTGTCTACGACACTGCCTCCGACCGCCTCTTGCACGACATCCTCCAGTCCAGGTGTTGCACCATGGAACGCTCTGTTCCGAGTCCGTGTTGGCTGAGCGTATCTACTCCGTCCCTTGGTTGCTAGCTCTGATAGAATCCACTTCGTTTGGTGGTAACTGCTAACGGAGCTTGCTGCTTCTGCACGTCTCACAAACCCACGCTCCAACACAGTCATTTCCTCTCCCGGCTAGCTAGCTAGCCGCAGACGGAAAGAAAGGAGTTACAGAATGCCAATAAACACAAAGGAAACGGTTAGGATGTGGCAAACATGCGCGAATGTAGCGAGGAGGCGCTCGTTTTGACAGCTAATCACTTACCTGGCTGTCTTCTCATTGGCAGAGATCTGCCTTCTTCGTGAAAACTAAGAACAGTCTGTCGAGGACACCTTGTACAGGTATACGCCTTGCAGCGAATGAATTCTCGAGGACAGTCTTCGCCGAATATCTTCGAAGTAATTCGTTGTTCTTCAGCTCTTCACAACACAGCTAGCTTGCAAGATAGCTGGCGAAAATATACCGGGGTAATACCACATGGGGCAGTAAACTACCTGAAGCACAGAATGAAGTGAGTTTGTGAGATGTGTAGCAAAATATTTCCGAAGCAACGCGGTCTTCTTGCAACTGTGTGAATCATGGTGAATGGGGATGTGCGAAGGCGCTGATAGAACTGTAGTTTGGTGTTATAGACCGGGCGAGGGTGTTGAACGCCTTTTCGCGCCACGCCACACTTGTCAGTGTGACTTTCGAGCCTTTCTTGTTTTGTTTTGTTGGAGAACAGCACCGTACTACTAGACTGTGTAGATCTACGTGTAGAAACTTGAAAGGCGGCGTTAGCGACGAGCCGCCGGCAAAGAGATGTGATTATGTTCTGTACGGACTCTGGAGTGAGTGGCGAATGGCGGGTGCCCAGCTTCCCCTGCCTCTCCTATCTATCCTGCCTCTCCTATCTATCCTGCCTCTCCTACCCTATCCTCATACTGAGTTATAGTCATCTAGTTGCGAGATGATGCGGGCGATGGTTCCAGTCTCACATGCACTTGTCTTTGTGGTGTGGCGCGAAAAGCACACCCGACACCTCTGGTGTCAAGCTAGCGCCTTCGTGGTTCACACAGTTGCAAGAAGACCGCGTTGCTTCGGAAATATTCCATTACACATCTCTCAAACTTACTTCATTCAAGTACAAGTGACTCCCCGCGTTACATGTAGTCACCTGTAGGCTGTACAGTCTTGTACTCGTTCTGTAAGAGGGTTAGCGGTATGTACTTGTACACAATAGTGGGATTCCCAGATTGTGTAGAGTGCTCAACACCGCTAGGATGGAGCAATACCTCGGCACAACGGCAGAAGGGAACGGTGACAATCGGTTAAATTATAGTTTTTTTTAGGGCAATCCTCAGACAACTGATAATCTGATCATCTTCTGCCGGGTTACACACTTTCAGTTTCATCCAGGAAAGTAGTAGAGGACAACGTTACACTTTACTAGGCCTGGGCAGATAATGCTAGCATTATAACACAACATTTCCCACATGGCACGTGGTGCGAGAAAGCCACTTGCCCTATCGATATACATGTATCATTATAATTATATCACCAAGAGTAACCTGTGCACTCTTCCTAATCCTATCACTGCTTCTCACTGCTTCTCAGTGCCCCAGTATAATTATGGATTAGACAGAAGGATGTCCACAACAGCAGCAGCAGCAGCAGCAGCAATAACAACATACATGTAGATGGCATTTCATACGTATAGTCACATCACTGGACAAGGCAGAATGTAGCACTCTTTCACAATCAATATTCACGTGACAATTACAGCCATGTGCAGTACATGTATGGCCAAATAATAACTAACGTCACTTCGACTCACTAACTTGGCCTGGCCATGCAGATCACAACCACAATCAAAGTGACGTCAAGTTCGAAGTTCACCCGGTTGACTTGGCTGGTGGAAAAGCTGGAAACGGTCAGTGTGGTAGATTTACACCTGGTTGTAGTGTACCTCTTCTTTCATATCCATCCTTCCTAGCCTGGCCGACAACCTACCCGTTGACGTTCAGTCTTCACAACCTACCCGTTGACGTTCAGTCTTCACGTAACGTTAAATCTGTCTGTTACAAGGCGGCACACTGCTCGATCAAGGACGTATCTCACATCTCTGTTTCCTCGCAGTTCGGAGACTTGAATGTAGAGCACATCGTGGAGAGACGTTAGTTCGGCGGTGGTCATCTAGTACTGCAGCACCTAGTATAGTAATGTAGTCCTTGGCCTGCACAATTCATTACCACAACAAGGTACGTTCATGTTGTTACTGAATTTGACTGAATGCGATCAGCGTTGTGTGACCGCCTGTGTACCATGGTGTACGTAAGATCATCATTCAGATGGTCGGCTGTTCGACGGCAACGGATCTAGGCTACACGGCCACTCTATGATCTATCACTGTCAGTGGAACTGCTGACGTGTGGATCTAGCTTGAGCATAGTCGACATCGACATAGCATTGTGGTGAGAAACATCATGCCGCCAGGCAGACCTACAGCTACAGTCAGACGGCTTCACAGCCGGCCTTCAGTGTGCCTTCACACTATACTATTAGGCACTTCAGTCACGTGACACGACCTGTCAAAAAGTGCTAACGCTGAATCGCGTACATGCGTGGCACCACGGAAAGGCGCATGCATAGATCCAGCTGTAGCTGCACGGAAGCTGCGCAGGGCCTTCTCGTGTGGCGCAGCGTGTAGCTGAGGCCCTCAGCTTTCGTTTGAGCCCACATACGTCATGATGCGGCAATTTTTTGAACTCACGTACAGTTCGAGTAAAATCGGCAAGGATTTTTCGGGCATTTCACTTGATTGCACGCATTTGCCATGTAGCTCATCGTCTTCAGCGTCGTATTTCCTTTCGGAATCAGTTGTCCTCGTTTGTCCAACACTTTGCGCATTGCTGCGCAAGAAGAAATAATGCGAGGTGTTATTGAAAGCGAGCCGCGACAGGCGTCCTCCCGGCAGTAGTCCTTGTTCGTCGGAGCCCATGCGCATGGCTGCGCAAGAAGAAATATTGCCAGGTGTTATAATTATATTGGAGTCGCATCGGAGCAGTCGTCCTCTCCTGCAGGCGACGAGTAGGACAGTATATACTTCGGCGACTGGACCAAGAGAGCTGACATCAAAACGGCCTGCTTGGAACAAATCGTCAGCTGATCAGCAGGTGGCTTCCAGCGACCAAGAAAAGCATTGACGGTGATATTATACCAAGAATCCAGCACACACTCTATGCACAAAATCTCTCATGCTGGAGTTGCTGAAGTTTCAGTAGTCCCAAACATTTGCAAACGATGTTCTACATGTAATAGTTTGTCATTTCTTTCCGTCAAATACGCGGTAAAATTCTAGTTTGCTCAGTCTTCGGCTCATTGTTCTTCCGTACTCGTCACCACATCAGTACTGTACATGTAGCAACAATGTGTTCTGGCACTGAATTATTGTAGTTACTTTATCTTACCTCAAAGTCTCATCTTATGTTTTTCCAAAGGCTTCTCTGCACTGTTTTCATGCTGTTGCGATGGAGTTGCTATGGAGTTGCCATGGTGACCACACCCGATATCTTCGTCTGAGCTGCCGGACGGATGAAAAATGCGAAGTTTTTCCAAACCATGCTGTTTCTGCATTCATCTGGTTATTTTGACCTGCTTCCAGCGAGCCTGGTATTTTGCCACTATAGACACTGAAGCAAGTCCTACCAATTTCTGATATGCTGCTGGTGCCGTCGAAATACTGAAAATGCCGTTATTCAATTCTCCGACTTTGGATGGCTATATCTCTGTGCCAAGTTATTCTTTTTGCTTCAAATTTTCTGTGGAGTCTTCCTAGACCTATCTGAATCGGATACAAGAAAGAAATACGAGTATTTCTGGTTTTGAAAAAAACGCCTGAAGTGCCTAATACTATAGTCAGTGCCAGTGGCCTGATCGATCAAGCCATGTTCCCCACAGGGGGGGGGGGGGGGGGGGGCACAGCTGGGACCCCACGCGACCTGGTCATGAATCATGATGGTTGGAGGTACGAGTCGCACATGTCCTGCAGCCGTAAAGAGCGACCAGAATGTAACCTAACCGTTGGAGCGGGGCCACCGCCAACAGGAAACAGACCGTCGCCAAGGCAGGTGTATAAAGGGATCTAATCAAAGAGTCGCACAGACTGTCGATAACGCCTCGTACAATGTATTCCGACTTTTGAAGAGAATGCATACGCACATCAACTGTCTCCATAAGGAAATCCATAGCTGTCAACCGTTACCCTGTCAAAGGTTTCTATTTGGCGGTCATCTTCGCTTCATTTCAGTCAGACTCAGACAGTTTCACTGCTGCTCGGAGCAGGGCTCATACTCAGAGTCAAAATGAGTGCAGTGTGACAGAACACATACCTGATACCTAGCACATGTACTGCATAAAATACTCATCTCTAGCTCTGAGCAGTGGCTGAGTACGAGTGACTATATGAAGTAAGTTAGTATGATTGAATCACGATCATTTGATTCATTTCCATCTAAGTAATTAAATTAGTTACTTAGTACTTGAAGTGCAAGTCCGAAGAAGATCTGAAATCACGTGATACTGTTGTACTTAGTTGGATTGGGCCATGGGGTCGTTATGATAAGAGTCTCCTTGCTCAAAGCAAGAGGCTGCGCGCCAACAATGTGGGGATAATGCCACACCGAAGCCTAGTAGATCTACTAGTAGTAGTAGTGCCTGCTCTGTCTGAAGTCCTACGCGAGATTGACTGCAACTGAGTGAGTGTAGTTGCTCAAGGAAGATCCGAGTGCGATCTGACTCGCTGGGAATCGAAACACCAACTGCAAGTGCAAGCAAGCATCGAGGCATCGACACTGACTGTGAAAACCTGCACCCAAGCAGTAGGTCTACATGACTGTCATAATGCACTACAGTCATAATACTTAATAGAGGCAAGAGCCGTAGAGCTGTAGATTGATGGTTGCGTGGTCGGAAGTGCTTGACCGGCGACCGGTTTCACGAGGGGCAACCTCGAGAGGAGCGACTGGCTTGTATATTATTGGTCATAAAATCACCACGACCTAGACGAGCAGAAGCAGTAGTACGCTAGCTATCGAGCTGTGCGACTAGCACTTCCCTGCTGTTGGAATTTCCTGCCGCAATCACCCACTGTGCTTGGAGTTGCACTGTCTGGCACGGGACTTGCTGTACAATCGCTACCTCTCAGTTCCAGAAAGTGCTGTTTCATTTTGTTTGAAGCACGTGTGCTGGGAGGAAGTATTCTTTCCTGAGGCCCAGTGGGTAGGAGGCAATACACACCACAAAGAAATCCGAGAGAGCGAGTGCGGAGCCCTGGAGCGTGTAGACTGTAGGTACCCCGCGGACTCTTGTCTTGGTCACATTGCGGTGAGTCCGAGCTGGCTGGTATGGGACGGTAACGTTGTTCCAGTTTGGGGTCGGCTCACGCTCGTCCGGAGATCAGACAAATAAGCAGCAATTGGCTACGCGTATTTCTGTTACCAACTGACAGATTGAGATAACTTCAGAACATCGAGTGACCGAGTGATCATACGTGGATAACACGAACTAAAGCGAACGGTGGAATATAGTGAATGTGGAAATCATTGACAGGGAGTGGTGAAGGAGAAATCAAGACAATGTGACTGGAGCATGGAATTGGAAACTAGCAGTATCAACGTGTAGTTGCAGCATTGCTAGCCAATCAGTGATTGATCGTACGTACATGACTGTACACGGGCGGCTATCATCCTCTCAACAAATAGTTTCCCGTGGATTAGTGAAGATCTTACAGTTACAAGCTGAACAACCACCACAGTGAAGATTACCACTCTGTGGCAGTGAAGTGTGATGCCACCAGCCACCATGGGTATGCGGTTGCTGATTTGCAATGGCTGGATGGCTGTGACGTTTGCAGCAATCCTTCCCTCAGTGTTGCTGCTGCTGAATTGCCCACGTGTCATCATGGCCGTAAGTACGCTACACTAAACTACACTACACTGCACTGTAATGCTAGCTATCTGCTGGTACTCAAGATTCAGTTATTGTGGCTATGTTCCAAAGTGCCAAAGGCTATGTCCTAGATTCTCTCTTTTCTCAAGTAGATTGTCATCATAGATCATTATCTCCTCAGCAGAGGACTTTGAGATTTTGTCCCCAGTTCACCCCTTAATGCCACAGCCTGGTGAAATTGATGGAGACATGGGGTTGGCGCCAGGCACTCATAACAATAATAATTATTACTATGTGCGGTTCATCCACCGTCCGTAGAGGGCTCAATTTGCCGAAGGCAAAGAGCGGAATACACAGACAGAAGAACGAGCAGTTGCGGTTTCGTAACTCTGAGCAGGATCAGTACCAATTTTCGTCTCATGATCATTAAGTTCGTGAAACTCAAGTTACGAAACCGCAATTGCTCGTTCTTCTGTCTGTGTAATAATTATATCTATTATTATAATATTATATGAGCAAACCGCTGCGATAGCGGTGCTCATTTATATGTACTTCAAAGTACATGCAGGGGCGTAGCAGCCGCTCCGGCCGGTCCGGCGAAAGCCGGACCACTTTTTCACCCGGCCACGACCACCATAGTAAAACAATGCCAAAAGTGCCCAGAATGCAGGATTTTGCACCCTAATTTCAAAAAAATTACGGGGGCACATCCCCCTGGACCCCTCCCTCCCCCCGGCCGGATCACCGTCAACGGCGGTGCTACGCGCCTGACATGTATGATGCTGGGACTCCGGACTGCTTCCCTTATGGTCCTCCGGATTAGCAGTAGGGAATCAACATGTTGTTCACGACTCAAACTCAAGTTCTCAGGCACACAATGTCATGCACTGAGTGACTCCTGTGTACAGTGCAGAGTGTTATGGTTTGCGCTCAACCGGGGTTCTATCCAGGAGATATTTGTGGTGTGTGTGTGTGGGGGGGGGGGGACTGCGGCAGGTTGAATGGTGTAATCTCAGCACAAGTTGCTCCATGTATGTCTAACGCCATGATACTTCGAAGTAGTTGTTCGCTATCATCACTTCAGCGAGGGACATGTGTACGTGTGTGTGTGTCTATTTGTATGGCTGTCTATCTGGCTGTGTTTCTCTCTGTCTGTCTGTCTGTATATTTGTGTATGTATCATACTATGTGTGTGTGTGTGTACTTTCATGTGGACCTGGCTGTGACGATGGCATAACAGGAGGAGTCAGGCCGCATTGAGTTGCTTCTGGATTTCTACAGCAACCCGGGATTCGAACTGAGCGATGGCAGCAATTGCGATATCTGTGCTTTCGGATGTTCTTCTTGCGACACTTTCATGAGCTTCTGCCTGGATAGCATGGAAGCGGAGCACGCGGGCATGTGCACATTTGGACGCTTTGAAACACCGATCCTCGGAACGGACGCAACAATTGTGTTTGGCTTGTATGGAGAGCAGCTCACGCCAGAGACACCAGGGCTCACCAATCCGCTTACGTTCCTCTTTGATGGCAACTGGAAGGTTTGTACATGATGCCATGCGTAGATCAGTCCCCACCGTGTGTGTGTAATTTTAAACAACCGTGACGTCCAGCCTTGCACTAAACTATGTCTGTGCTCATACATGTTCATACACACATCCTGTCCTGCACTGTATGCAGAATGCTCGCTGGGAGCATCACTCCAGTCGCGGTGTGGTCACAGAGGCACATACTACCATGTACTTCTCGAAGTAGTAAAGTCCATAATTATGCCATGATTGTATGTACATGTATTTTTGTTAGTGTATGGCTGTTCATACCGTAGCTTGTGTGTATACATGGTTGTGTATGACTCCCGTTGATGTAGGGCGGCATCAGTGCAATTGTGGAAATTCTGGAATATGATGCGTTCTCGGCCAATGACCTCATCAATCGCGCCGATTTCTTTATCAGTGGTCCAGCCGGCCAGTCAAACCAGACAACAGGTATGTCTAACCACTGCAGCTGATCATGAATGAAGTGAATCAAGTTTGCGCCTGCGCCCTGTGCCAGTTCACATCCCGGCAATTTGCACTACGGTACATGGCAAATGTGTGACCTTTAGACACGACACGCCTTTTTCTGCCGGCATTATCCGCATATGCCTACCCCCCCCCCCCCCTCGGCCCTCCCCTTCCCAGGCCTGAGAGGGTAGTGTTGTGGTTTGCAATCAACAACCACTGATATACAATCTGTATTGTTTTACGCACGCGTCCTGTCAACCGCGTGCTTCCGACTGTGTTGTGGTTTGTTAGCTAAGTGAACGATCAATCTAGCGTACAATGAAAAAATGAGAAAGAAAGGTCCACAACGACAAGTGCGGTCATCAAGGCACTGTCTGCGGTATTTGCCATCCACGGAGTTCCGCAAACCGTTGTTTCAGACAACGGGCCACAGTTTGCGAGTGCGGAGTTCGAAGCGTTTGCTGCCAAAAGCAAGTTCACCCACCGCACCAGCAGTCCCCGCTTTCCCCAAAGCAACGGTGAAGCAGAGCGGGCGGTCAGAACTGTAAAGCGCCTCCTCGAGTCCCACCAGCATCCAGACGAAGCCTTGCTGGCATACCGCTCTACACCTCTCGCAAACGGTTTCTCTCCAGCAGAGCTACTCTTTGGACGCCGTCTGCGAACGAACCTCCCAGTATCCGACACGGCACTCACCCCGAGCTGGCCCGATCTCCCAGCACTTCAGCAGTGGGAGGCCAAGAGTAAAGAGCAACAGTGTGCAACATTCAATGCCGCTCACCGTACGCAAGAGCTCCCGGTCCTACAGCAAGGGACATCTGTCTGGGTGTCCGACCTCAAGGCTGAGGCGGTAGTAGCTGATCGCCTGTCTGATCGGTCGTACATTGTCGTCACGGCTGACCTGTCGCGCTACCGCAGGAATCGCCGCCACCTGGCCGTGCTGCCCAGCTCAACGCCGCGCCAAACTCCTCAGCCGGAGGAATGTGTACCTGAGCCGAGGATGGTCGAAGTTGAGCGGAACAACCAGGGCCCAACCGAGCCCCAGCCAACCCTGCGGCGATCCAGCCGCGTAAGCCAACCAACCGTTCGGCTTGACTTGTAACAATCTTACCCACAATCCTGACTATTGATAGTCTCTTCTATTCTACTGTCGTGCATTAGTCCCTCCTCACTCTTCTATGTAGCTGTGCCTCTGCTCTCAAGAAAAAGGGAGATGTTGTGGTTTGCAATCAACAACCACTGATATACAATCTGTATTGTTTTACGCACGCGTCCTGTCAACCGCGTGCTTCCGACTGTGTTGTGGTTTGTTAGCTAAGTGAACGATCAATCTAGCGTACAATGAATCCCGTACGATTTGAACTGCCCTGTACATAGTACGTGCATGTAGCTTGCTGTTATGTTCCGGAGTCTTCTGGATTTATCACCTCGTGTTCTTGTAAATAAAGGGAGTTGCGATCTGAGTGATCTCGAGAGTAGACTGGAGTTTTAGGTGCGTTCTCGGAACGCAACAGGTAGGGTGTCAGCCCTAATTAATATGTTGACATCCTGGTCAGACTCACAGTATGTAGTTAGCACTATGTGCAGGCGCGTGCACCGGTGCCCTTCAAGGGGGGGTTCCGGGGGCCTCCCCGGGAAAATTTTCAAAAAATGAAGCAAAATCCTGCATTTTGAGCGAAAAAAAAAGGGGGTTCAGGGCACCCAGGAACCCATACGGGGGCACGCGCCTGATGTGATGGCTGATTGTCACATTCTTGGTGTGGAGAAGGGGTGGAGAGGGAAGGGAGCAGTAATTTCTAAAGCCAGCCTCAAGTTGTCACTGAAGGATCTCAATGGTATGTTCATCATCATCCCATTGAAGATAAGTACCAGCGGGCTCTGGGCTTAAAGTTGCAAAGGCCTTGACATACTACTGCTGATGGTATAGAGTTAGTGCAATGGTCTTATAGGAAGAGACAATATGCAGAGCATGCCCCCTAGCCGGTACAGTTACCCCATCTCGTGTTGGCTCTTCTCCCCTTGTCAGTACAGTCAGACCTCGCTTATCCGGTCCTCGTTTATCCGGATCCCTCGCCATCCGGAAGAAAATTGTTGGTCACCGATTTACAGCAATGCTATGCCCACACACAGTGTGTGTGTTCGATTATCCGGTTCCCTCGCCTATCCGGATATTTTTGTGAAAAACGGATGTGTGCGGTTAAGCGAGGTCTGACTGTATATTTCTCTCATCTCCTATTGGTGCGAGTCACCATCGTGAGAATAAACTTGAACAATGCCATACAAGATAAGATAGATACCTTGCTATACTATTTCTTGAAACATGGATTAGATGGCCATCAATACATCATGTATGGCCCTCTGTGCCGGAATGACTGTGCTGGGTTGTTTTTGCTGTATATACTGTATATGATGTGTGCTGCATATGCTATACATGCTGTGTAAGTATGAGGTGTGCATGTACTGTATAATAATATATTATGATGTGTACTGTATATGATGTGTGCTGTTGTTGTATTCAGCTTGGTCCCAGCCAATCACCCGTCCAATGCACTCCCGCTCCTTTCTCACACTGCAATACAGAGTGTACTGTAGAGAGGGTGTGCAGTGTAATGAACCAAGTGTACCAGGTAAGACAGCCACACGTGTGTATTTGCCCCCCCCCCCATGTGCACACGTGAACAGGTATAAAATGACACACTCCGATTAGCACACATGCAAAACATCCATATAGCCACATACCTTGCTGTCTGAAGATCTCCTCCTCCTCCTCCTCCTCCTCCTCCTCCTCCTCCTCCTCTCCCTCTTCCAGGCTTATTTCCTCCACTTCAGTATTATTACTTCCATTGCCTTGAGACTTCCTCCCAGACTGAGGTAATGAGACGCATGTCGAGGGATGCTCCGGGATAATGGGTACTGAGGTTAAAAGGAAAGATAGCGTAGAAGAGGGAGGCTACAACATGGCTGGCAGTACAATGTACATAGATACCAATGGAGAAATAGAGATGTATAAATAGGCCAGGGAACACGATTCATTACAGAGGTTAACATGCACGTTATTTCCGACGTGACGCGCAATTTCACGTCAAATTTGGCGTAAAACTCCAAATTTCGACATGAGCTGCAGATCACTTGTCTTATTTTTCGACAAGCAAGCCAAATAACATGAGCTGAATTTCCGCGTCACATAGGAAATACCGTGCATCTTAACCTCTCTAATATTACTGATAAACCTGGTATTGTTACACAAGCGAGCAGTGTCAGTATAACCACACTATACCTGCATTGTGTTGCTTGTTTCTCATGCGGCTATGGCCTATGCCCATACAGAGTCACAGTCCGACAATGCCACCGTCCTGAACGGCAGTTCTGTTGTCAGAGAGCTGGGTGATACCTTCAACATGAGATGTGCAACACCCAGCAACCAGCCAGTGGAATGGAGAGATAGGTAGGACACAACGGCAATGAACAATCACGTGTGTACTTGAAGATACCTCTGTGGGTCCCTGCCAATGAAAGGCACGTATAGCAGTTCATGTATTCCTCCTCCGCACTTGGATCTCCAACTTGCTGCGCTTCACACTATTGTAATAATTGGCATCACGTTATCATCATTGTCGTCTGATGATGGACGTAGTGCTATGAAATCCCTGTAAAAGCCTGATCACTGTGATCAGCGCAATTGTAGCAGGGACATGTGTCACTTCGCAGCGGCGGATCCAGAGTTCAGCTGAGGGGAGGGCGCGGGTAATATTCATGACAGGGAACCCATGCAGTACATGCATTTTGTACACATTACGACATAGCGGCTATTTTACGTCATAGGCTTAGCGGTTACTAGTATGTAGAATTACTATTTTAGCACATGCACTCACTTCCACTTTTTCAACCACTTCATTGAGGACTCTGGCTATAGTAGAACATAGCCGTACCACATCGAATTGTGTAAAGATAGTGCTTCAAAGCTCAAGACATGCTGAGATCGAGAACAATAATGGCAAAATAATAAAATGATTACTTGGATGGCCATGTCCAGCAGTAAGAATGGAGTGGAAATACATTAGCAAGAAAACAATCGTAGTGTGACCATTGGGTTCGGTTTCAGCATTTATATACACAAGCACATGTCTACAGCAAATATTGGCATGAACGTGTTATGTACAATCATGTGACACAAGTCAGAATGAACGAACAGCCAATCAAGCAACTTCCGGTGCAGTCGGGTCTGACAACAGGAAACTACGGGGTTTGGCTTTAGCGAACCTGTCCGGCACCCGCTCATGGTCCATCGGAATGGCCTTGTGAGCATACAGCAGTACAAGCACATTCAACTGCTCCTGTGACATGGAGTTGCGCAAGTCCGTCTTGATGATCTTGAGTGCAGAGTTGCTGCGCTCAACGGTTGCCGTTGTCACAGGCACGACGAGCACTTAGCTATACAAGTTCGTCAGCTGAACACTAATTTCAAAACTAAAAGTCAACCAAAGTCTAAGAGAACAACTATTCCATGTTCAGAAGAACTTTCTTATCTGACACTAGAAACTACTTGTCACAGCATGTGCAAACACTTGCGCAACTGCCCACGTGCATGCACTAAAAAAAACGAAATATTTGAGGGGAGGGCGCGCGCCCACCGCGCCCTCCCCTAGATCCGCCTCTGCTTCGAAGTATGTATGCGACATCTATCCATTTTAACAGGGGAACCCCCACAGACGGCGATGCTAACGTTATCCTCCTGTGCTGTTCCTGTATCACTGTTGCTGGCTCACCGGCAGGCGTGGCACCATCATTACGCAAATATCTACATCTCGACGGCGTGCTGATGCAAATGGCTGGTTGAACATCACGAGTGTAGAGCCATCCGACCGTGGACGCTACACGTGTCATGAGCTCACAACGGGCAGCATGATAGCACTGCTCACACTGGTGATCGAAGGTAACAGAACGATGCGGACTGCAGACTGCTGCTGCTATTGTACTTTGGGATGATGGGCATAACTTGTTAGCACCTTTGTGGGCAGGTTTATGAAGAAGCTAATACTGTATGTGCACACACACACACACACAAAGTGCATTTAAGACCCTACAAGGGGAGGGGGGGGGGGGACAATCAGTTTCAGGAACAATGCGATACGCGTATACCGTATGATTGTATCCCGTGTGGAGGTGATGCCACGCGTATGCCCTATGATCATACCCTGTGTGGAGGTGATGCCATGCGTATGCCCTATGATCATACCCTGTGCGGAGGTGATGCCATGCGTATGCCCTAGGGTCATCCGATTGTCCCGTGTGTTGGTGATGAACAGACTGTGATAGATACACTTGGTAGGAATGGTGATATGTTCCAGAAGACGAATCACAGCCATGTTCCAATGTCAACCTCCACTAGAGGCATACTGGTGTTCATTATCACTGTGTGTATGTGTATGTTGCCAGGTCCACCGCAAGATGTGCAAATCTCAGTACTGTCAGACCCGACCGGCGAGATGATTTCCAGACTCGTGGTGTCGACAGATGAGAGTGTCACCCTGGTGTGCAGTAGTGCCGCCTATCCAGGTCCTCTGTTGTCATGGATACAGAACGGCCGTATCCTGACAACCTTGGAGCAGGAGGTACGCATGGTGGAGGAGCTGGAGGAGGAAGCGTTGCAGGTCTCACGCCGTAGTCTACTGGTAGTTGCCAGTGGCAACAATACGCTGGGCAATTTCACTTGCGTTGCCGACAATGGAAAAGGACCCAGGGCGCTCGCTACTGCAATTCTGAGTCGGCAGCATGTTGCCATGGAGACTGGTAAGTGGTGACACTCAGTGCAGTACTGCTGCCGTGCCACTGTCCTTCTTCGGGCGAGCACGATTCCCAGCTCGGTCTCAAGTTAGTGGAATATCTTTCTGCCGTCTAGCTGCGATAATTGCTTCCTTTTTGTGTTGAAAGGGAAGTTATTTTCGGTTAGAACCTTTCATTTCTGATCAGTGTCACTTCCACTTGTAGTGGCATCGTTCTGGTGCTGCTACTGTGTATGTTCCGCCATCTGTCCTTGTCACTTTTTGAATCTGTTACGATGGGTGTCCGGATTGTGGCTTGTTTGCAGAAGTACCCACTGCCCATACAACGACGGTGATAGTAAGCTCTATGCCGGTATCCAGCACTGCTGCCATGACGACAAGTACAGCTCACAGTACTAGCAACACAGTTGCTGTCAACGGGTTTGTCTCGTCCTCTCCGCCACGAACAACGGGTGCATCCCATACTACCTCCACCGTAGATGGCGGTGAACAGAACCCTGGTGAGCTCAACGACGGTAAGTGTTCGATGGCCACCCATTGGTGGCATTTCGCGCTATGGTAGGATTCAATATCACCATTTGGAAACCATTGGTGGAAACATTACCAAATCTCTGGCTGGTGATGAAAGGAAAATGACTCAGTTGTCCTTTTTGAAGTGTAGCTCACCCCACAACTCTCGAGCTCCGTATATATGGTGCTAACTGTGGTGTAATGAGTAACATCATGACAGAACTCTATCCCTGGGCATAGCATTGTCTGGGCCTGCAACTCTTTCCGTTAGGGAAGATGGAGTGTAATGAGTAGCATCATGACAGAACTCTATCCCTACAGTCCATTCAGAAAAAGATGAACTTCTAGCTTTTGGCCATAAATGGGTCAAACTTGAGTTTTTTTAGAATTTTTTTCTGCAATCCCTAAGGAATCCTCTTCCAATTATGTTTCTGAAGTCTATTTGTCCAAAAAGCAAGCCATAACAAGAATAGAATATCGGCCAGGTTTTGCCCCAAAAGCATTGAATTGGGAAAAACCATCAAAATCCAGGCCGTTTGAGCCCGCCTGCAACAGTGCATTGAGGGGTTCGAACCCCAGTTCCGGTACCCTTTTTGGACTCTTTTTCAAAGTTCAAATTTCGCAGCACTGCACTGTGTGCAATGAAATCACGGAAAATTGCCAAATACGGGAGCTCGCCAGAGCCAGGGCCCATCTTTTTATGAATGGACTGTAGGCATATCATTGGCTGGGCCTGCAACTCTTTCCGTTAGGGGAGATGGAGTGTAATGAGTAGCATCATGACAGAACTCTATCCCTAGGCATATCATTGTCTGTCTCCAGGTTTCTCCTTCCTACTCCCTACACTCACTCGCATTGATCTAACGTGTGTACTTGTATAAGAACCGCAGCCTGCCTGCTGTACCATTGACTCATGCATTCATGTACCGCTGCACTTGCTGGCTGCGCATCACTAACCCTTTCCCTTCTATGGCACAGTCCCCGCATGCACTGAATGCAGTACTCGGGTGCGCGTGCGTATTCATGTCTGAGTGCACTGCCCTCGGGCTCCATCTATACATGGCATCCCGTACTGGGCACGCTGCTTCCGGTCGCTGCTGTGTGCACGCAGCACCGCCGTCCATTCCGCTCTCTGTCTTCTTTACACAGTGATTCCCGATTGGAATCATTCTTCGTTTCTGCTCTCCTTAGGCCATCATTTTTTATATCTATGTTTCGCGTCAGTTCAACTTCCAGATTCATATGCGAGAGGTGGAAAAAAATAAAAAATTGCAAAATAATAAAAAAGGCTCATCAGAGATGTATGCACTGTACATAGCACAATAGCTCGTGCATGCATGGTGTACATTCGAAAGAAAAATCGTACATCGAAGCACACCATCTGGGTTATCAGCATGAGTAAATATTCACTTTGGGCAGAGAAGGCAACCGTTGGTCATGGTGCCTATGCTTCGCTGGAATATTGTACTCAGACTTCAGCAGCGGTGCAAAGAGCTCCGGAACGACGCATCCTCTCAGCTTAGGCGATCAATGCGGTCTGGTGTAAGCTCATAGAATATTGCTCCCAGATGCCGAACAAACGATTTACCAACGCTGGCCTAGGCTAGAGGCCATTTCTGAATCAGGCTGAATCCCAGCTTCGCCGTATGCAACCTGTCCACACTGACGACTCGCACGATCGTACACTCACTGTGCATGTTCGATTTTTTATTTTTTTCCGAAAAAATCAAAACGTATGCGTGCGGACGACGCGAAACATAGCTATACAAAATGATGGCCTTACAGTTAGTTGTGCTTTTCCGTGTCCGATAATGTTCCCCCTTATGCAATAAAGATTCAGGCGAAACTACTCTAAGTAGCTACCGCTACACTAACCAGCGTTAATTTATTGTTGTCCGTCCATGGCTTCCCATCATTAGCTGGAAAAGTTGTTTTTGGCCTGCGGCAATACAATGCAAAAAATGCACTTGTCCTTCTTATGCAGTAGAGAGACAGACAGGTCACGTGTGCAGCAGCAAAGCTGGCCATGACCTATCACACCTGTGTTGCCATGACCTATCACACCTGTGTTGCCATGACCTATCACACCTGTGTTGCCATGTACGTATCACACCTGTGTTGCCATGACCTATCACACCTGTGTTGCCATGACCTATCACACCTGTGTTGCCATGTACGTATCACACCTGTGTTGCCATGACCTATCACACCTGTGTTGCCATGACCTATCACACCTGTGTTGCAATGACCTATCACACCTGTGTTGCCATGTACGTATCACACCTGTGTTGCCATGACCTATCACACCTGTGTTGCCATGTACCAAGAGTACATAACCCCCCAGAGTGTGCAACGCCGATCCAGCTCTGTGTAGGGTCTTGGTCGAGCGGAATCGGATCTTCTGATGTCATGCGTACACTTCACACCAGCGCAAGGCCGGTCTCGAGGCAGGGCACCATTGTTTTTGATCCAAGAGTACCCGCGACTCCCCGGGTTCCCCTCAGATGTGTACGGTATTATGACGCAAAGATCCGATTCCGCTCGACCAAGACCCTATGCAGAGCTGGATCAGGCGTTGCACACTCTGGGGGGTTATGTACTCTTGCATGTACGTATCACACCTGTGTTGCCATGACCTATCACACCTGTGTTGCCATGACCTATCACACCTGTGTTGCCATGACCTATCACACCTGTGTTGCCATGACCTATCACACCTGTGTTGCCATGACCTATCACACCTGTGTTGCCATGACCTATCACACCTGTGTTGCCATGACCTATCACACCTGTGTTGCCATGACCTATCACACCGGTGTTGCCATGTACGGTAGCAGCTATGCAGTACTGTAAGACATGTCATTATAACGAGTCGCAAAATTTAACGATTGTCAAAAATTCATAGGTTATTAAACGAGACGATATGTTAACAATCTTGCAGTATTCCGGCATATCCACACACAACATATATGAAGCATTACAGCCTCAACGAATCTTATTATAACGAAGAAATGTCATCCGTTAAAACGTTAGATTTACTTCCTCGTTATATATACATGTCTTACAGTACAGTGGCTGTAGCGTGTACAGTATGCACACACAGAACCTGCACTCGTATTCTGCTGCAACATCAATCATCAGTGTAGACACATTGTGCTATTGGCTTTCACTATTCCCGTGCCACAGACTCATCAAGCAGTAGCAGCGTGACTGTGGCAGTAGGTGCAGCAGTCGCTGGTGTATTACTACTTGCCGTCATCATCATTACACTTCTTATCGTCAGTAGACGCAAGTCACGCCGTCGCAAGAAAGTACCACTGAAAACTGCCAACAGTGCGACAGCTTTCATTGTTGAGAATGATGGTACATCACCGGCATCGTCCTTCGTGAATCCAGGTTACCCTTCTACAGCTACTCCATCAGCTCCGCCACTGGAGCATCCATTCAGGTAATTCCGGGCTCGGGTTACTTTTTCACTCATAGCTTTGCGCGCATTGTGGACAAATAGTGATATTGTATGGCTACTACTGAGCTGCCATGGGTCTTTTAAGAGGACCAATGATGACGGTCCATATACACAGTAGCCTGTTTATATGGACAAAGTCATTGGTTCTGTCAGATTGCAGCTTTCTGCGATGCATGGTTAGCTTTGTTCACTTCACTTGCACCTAATATATACGTGTTTGGCAATCTTGGATCAACCTGTGTGACTCATGATTGGTTTTGTTGTCTTTCTGTTTGATGCTGGCTGCAGTTCAATGTCTGGATCTGGTCCGCGCTTTGTGGAAAAGGGCAGCATAAAATCCACATCCAGCGTCCTGTACGGCAAAGGAAGGTGAGCGGAGAAGAGCTAGGATTGCATGCTGCTATGTGCAACGTGCTACATGCTACATGCTGCTATATATGACACATGCTAACGTTACCATGCTATATTTGTATGCTTTGGTTCAGCTTTGACTTGCACTGCATGGGTATTGGTTAAAAGTCCAGGATCATAGTAGACAAAGGAATATGCTTGCTGGTTGCTGGGTGCGAGTTCACCATTGTGTTTGCATTTGCGCAGAATGTGACTACTGGTAGTTGAATGTACACATATGTGATGCTTACTGCAATGTTGATGTGACGTATGTGGGGTTTGTGTGGTATGCGGTGCTCTGGTGTCTTTGTCTCCGGTTACAGTATGAAGCAGGCCAGTGGACGTCAAGCTGACAATATCATTTACAATAGCAAGAGTACGGGTGCCGCTGCCTTCGCTGCTCCTGCTTCTGCTGGTGGTAACAGTCCGGGCAAGTGTGATGACGGGGCCGATGGGTATGGTGATGATGATGATGAAACGTATGCTACCATTAGTGAGAAGAGAAAAGAAGAGGAAGATGCAACGGCAAACCTCTACCAGTCCATGGATGAATAGTCAACGTGGCGATAACTGGAATCAGTCCAAACAGCTACTGATGACCATGTTTGCCAGTCCGGCAATGTCTGGCCTCACCTTGAGAGCACCGTCGCTAAGACATGTTGAAGTCATGATGCTCGGATTTGCACCATCTGTCTTTTAAAATCACACACCTAGCGATGCTTGCCTTAAATTCTTCTCCGGGCTTTGCGATGCTCGCTCACTTTCATGCAACTCATTCTCAGTATTGCATGCCAATACGAGACAACGTGGGTGTCTGACCCAGCGCACTCGGCGCCTGCTGCTGCTGCTGCAACCTTTGGTTGCTCCTTTTGTTGACTGCATGCACCACTGCAAAGGTGTCACTTGAAACCGCTTTTCAGTTTGCCTTGAATTACTGAATTACTGTCACGCAGGCATATCATGGTTATTATGTTCTGCTATTCTCTGATGTCAGGATCATCGCGTGCTGGCATGAGATAGACAGCCACGTGGAAACACGAATGCACTTGCAATTGTTGTATGAATGCTTGCCGCCGATGCATACACATGCATGCGTGTTTTAAAAGTAACAGGAAAAGTCCATCCTCGGCCCCGGCCCGGGTGGTTTTATCCAGTCACGTCATGCGTCGGAGAAGAGATACAAACATAGTTATACAATACTCCGTTTGCTCTTGCTGTTGCGGTGGCATTACAACGCTGGATAGAGCACCCTGGCCGGCTGGAGTACACCACTCCCTACCTGATATCCTGACCACAGTGACAGTGTCGTGATGGTATCATGTCTTACACAGGGAGTCGTAAAATACCGTATTTTACGACTCGCTGGTCTTACAGCAGCTACATGTACATGTACAGGCAAGAGTCCATAATCCCGGGGGAGGGGGGTATGTACTCTTGGTACAGGTGATACCAAGAGTACATGACCCCGAGGGGTTCACCGGGTACGACTCTTGGTGGTACTTACTGTTGTGCTTCGCCTGCGGTGTCTCCTGACAGTCCCGATGCGTCCCCTTGTTGGCCGTTGCAAGGTCCCTCGGCTAACAGTTGGAATGGGGTTGTAGGGAAAGTCCCCATCCAGTACGTGTGGAATCTGCTGGCAAAAATATTTCGAAAGAAGCAAAAGACAAGTCGTATAGTGCATGAAGAAAGAAGACTAGACATCCTTGACCTTGGGTCTTGAAGTGAAGACTTTCTGTTGGTGAACGTGAGCTGTGGATGACTGCCAAGCAGTTCGAGCCAGCTGCTTACCTTGAGCTTAGGTTATTGGGCAAGAGAAACCTATGTTGATTAGCATGGCTGTTGCTGGAAGGCAGGCTAGGAAGCTCGGCGCTACGTGCAGCAGTGTATGGAGGTGTTCATCAACAACGACACCAGTATGTCTTGTTTTTCACTTGTTGACTAGCAAACTGACTGACTTGCTTATGCTCACGGTTGAATGTATAATATACGTGGGATACCGTGGTCAGAAGCCTGCAGCTAGTAGAGAGAGCTAGATCTGGTGAACGCGGGGTTTAGGGTAGACTGCACTGTTGGTACACTGGACGTGTGACTTGTTCACACTCCAGCAATAATGTGTGAATAAACATCACCAGTCCTGTGCATTGGTGCCGTTCATGTGAGAAATTCCTGCCATCGATCACGTAGAATTGTTGCAGAGTGCAGTGCACAATCGCTGACTTGCTCGTATGTGCCACCTCACATGAATGGGCATCACCATTCCTTCTCAGTCTGGACTAAATTCAGGACAAGCCAAGCACCCAAGTTCAAGTGACGATTGCGTTATCTTCCATGGCGAAGACCTCCAATTAGCTGACATTAGTGCACATTGTAGGCGTCTATACTGGAGTTGAATAACTGAGAGTGAGAAGGCTGAACTTGGTTTCAGCTGCAACTTGGGTTTCATGCAATATGTACTGCTGGAGTTGATTTTAAAAGCAGATAGCGCGGCATGTGTCAGTGCATGAGAGCACACGTAGTGCGGATACTATCACCTATCACACACAGACCCACGCACTGTGCAATGAGCAGCGCCCTTCACACCAGCACGTGCAACTCTCAACAACCAAAGGGCACGAATAGTCCACAAAGCATTCGAAAAGGTTTGCGCCGCACTACCTGTAGCTCAGTCACGTTGTCGTGTAGGTGACATCAGCACTGATCATGCTTGCTTGTTCTTGCAATGGGTTGCAGATTTGGCATTATAAACTGATGAAGTGTTGCATTGTTTACAACATGTACTGTTCTTGTACACACTTGACTGCCCAGTGCATCAGTTTGCCTATAATGACACTGGAGATGTTTTGCTTTGCAGCTTTAAGTTGAGTTGTGTGTGTGTGTGTGCGGAGAGGATTGATGAAACAGTGAATTGCCAATGCTACTGTGTTCGTTGCAGGCTGAAAGCAAGCGGGTTGAGAAGTCTATGATAGGACCGCCACATCCTGTGTCTAACATCAGCCCAATTATCCTGGCTCAGCCGGAGAATGAGACGGGACAGGTACGGTATAGGCTGCCTGTTGTGTTTCACTCACCATGCTTTCTCCCAAGTGTCTGACCTTAGTCTTACAGATTGCTCTAGTTGTATTGTGGTCCTTGTGTTTGCTTTCGGGATGTGAGTTTAATGAAGCCTTGGTCACTTGTGCTCACTAAAGACAAATGTCGCTCAGTAACCTCGATATGCCACACACTCAGTTTTTGGTACACAGGACTTACATGTAGGTACGTGCCTTATCATGAGCGTGTGACTTACGTATATACACGGTAGCTTGCCGTCTTGATTGCAAAGGTGTGCCGCTTATTGAGGGCGCTTGAAAAAGAGAATGATTGATTGTGAGTAGACTCGACGGTAGCTGCTGGCATTTACCTCTGGTCTGGTGTGCTTGTGTGTGTGTGTGTGTGTGTGTGTGTGTGTCACAGGAGAGGCAATTGCGGCTGCATCATTTAGCAATGAATGATCGCAATCACCAGTTCTGGCTGGCGCACAACATGCAGTTTGAACAGGTACTGGAGTAGGGGATGTTGTCCGGCTGCTTTTCAAATAATTCCTCCCTACAATGCCTGTAGGCTATCATCTACAGTAGTAGAGTGTACAGTAGAACTCTGACATGTAACTGTGTAAGCCAATGACCCTGGGCAGCAGGAAAGTGTTCTTTAACTTAGTGTCCCAGTACAGTACATTGTGTCCCGACATACATGTACTTCAGCATCGATCAAGTCGCCCGTGCTCCGGGCAATGTCCGTACTAAGCAAGAGTATGTCTTATCTCAGAGGAGGAACTCAGGTTACGTTTGGTTGGTCACATTCCCAAATGGGAATCACTTGGAATCACTCGGAATCATTCTCGCCCGTTTGGTTGGTCAAAAAAGTGCGTTAGGTTGGTCACATTCCACATGATTCCAGAATGGGAATCGCTGAGAATGATTCTTTTTGGAGAATGATCATTCCACCTCACATGCTGGAATGAGCATTCTCATTCCGGAATCAAAAATGATAATGGCTGCGATGAGCCAAACAATGTAGCAACAGGTTCAAGTGCCTCAAATCATGCACTCAGAAGTACCTTGACTCTCTCAAGGAAACTAGAGTCGGGTAAAAGAAAAGACAGCCGCCGTTCCACAACGACATCATGGAATTGCTATGTCAAGTGATTCCTAATTGATTCTGGCGCGTTAGTTTGGTCAGGTGATTCTTGCCGATTCCCATTCCAGAATGGTTCTCATTTACATTCTGAAAATGCCCAACCAAACGCAACCTCAGTAAGTTCCACTGTGCTTGGAGTGTATGTATGCAGTATGCACTCTGTGTGCTCAACAAGTAGTTGTGCTCGAAAACCTAGTATTATTAATCCACTGTACGTGTATGGTCTATCGTGCTCAGGATAAAGAAACGTTCAAGACTCGCCGGCTCAAGGGTGGTGAAGCAGTGTTGAGTAAGAACTGCATTTTGATTTTATCATTTTAGGCCACACTTTGTTTTTTCTATATTTCTCGTCGGCAAATTTTAACAAAAGGTACGCGGGCGGGCGGAAAAAAAACAAAAGCCAAGGAAAAAAACAAGAACAACTTCCACTGAAAACCGTGTATATTTTTTACAATGTACATGTATATGCGTGATTCATACAAGACACTGCGTATACCATGTATACAGCACTACATTGTACAATCATGTACTGTACATGTATATGTAGTCCCATATATGGCCATACATGATTGCACTACATTATCACATCAGCCCACGAATATCAGGCAAACTGCAACAATGAGAGCATAAAGTTTGATTACGAGATGGCGAAGAGAACATACATATCTGCTATCGCATCAACAAACGTTTCCCACTCGTCATTGATTTTTGGTTTTGCTACTTCAACGTTCTTGTGTCCGTTTATCAAACTCTTGTCTCCATGCTGCTCATCTTTTCCTTGCCATGCGTCTATTGCTTGGATTTTCTGCCTACGACATCGTTCCACAGACGCCAGTTGCCACGGAACTCGTCCGACTTACGGTATTCCTGGGACCCACGAAGCTCAGGCAGTGAACGACTGAAAGCTTCGTCATGACAGCCTTCATCGCGGAGAACGGACGAGGAGCGGTCCTTTGCTGCTGTGGTGCAAACGTTTACGATTATTGATTGACGCATCTAGCTGCTGCAGCATGTGCAGCGTACATACATCATTACATGTACGTAGTATGAACTTTTTTTCTTCCGAAATTTCTGAAAACCTACGCGGGCGATGACGAGAAACATAGAAAAAACAAAGTGCGGCCTTATACACATTCCAGGAACTTCTTTGTCACAAGTTATCTTCCTGGGCAGCAAGATTGAGGACAACATGAGGTGGAAACGCACTGTCGAGGAGTAGCATGGAACGATGTTGTACAATCGTGTATCTCAGTAGTGTTGTGAGCAGTACAGACTACAGTACAGTCTGTTGTTGTACAGTGCTAAATGTACATGTGTTGTACAGTCAGACCTCGCATAACCGCACACATCCGTTTCGCACAAAAGTATCCGGATAGGCGAGGGAACCGGATAATCGAGCACACATACTGGATGTATGCATGACATATGCTGTAAATCGGTAACCAACGATTTTCGTCCGGATAAGCGAGGTCTCACTGTACAGTGCTACATGTACATGTGTTGTACAGTGCTACATGTACAGTGCTACATGTACATGTGTTGCATGGTATAGGACTGCATGCACTACACCAAGCCTATGTCATAAACTATCGTTAGTTGAGAATTACCGTAAAGTACCGTTGATCCGCCCCCCCCCCCCCCCCACGCCATGTCGATTCCCGCTGCTGGGTTTTGGGCAGGGGGCGGGAATAAGATCAAGGCTGTCAAGTGCAGTACGATGTACAACAACATAGAGGATCAGACTCGATGTGCTGGATTGTGCACGTTTTCATCCTGGATTGGCACGTATTGTGTACTGCAGTGCATGCTTCGGTTCAACATCGTATCTCGTTGTATACGCCGAAGTCGCTTCACAGGTAGAAAATCGGCAGGGGGCGGGAATTGGAGAGGGGGCGGATCAACGGTACTTTACGGTAATACTAAACTTGACAATAAGCAGTACCGGTTGAACCCAGTACACTGTAGTACTTGTACACAGTTGCCCAGGCTAGAACAGCACTGAACTCAGCCTCAGAGTATGATGGTCTTGTCAACTGTGCACGTGCTGTCTATCAACTTCCCTTTGTTTTATCTAGCTGAAAGCGGGGCTCTCTCACCGGATGAGTTTGCGACATTTTACAAGGATTTCTTGGTCAGCAAGAAGGCATCACTGCGCGAATACAACAGGTAGGTCCATGCATAGTGCATGCCTGTGCAATTATACTGTAGCTAAAGAGCAGCTATCTTTCTTGAGCATGTAGTGTAGTTTATTTATAAGAAGAAATGAAGACCAAGGAACTACTGCTCCTTGGCTCTCCACCCATGTCTAACATTATAATTTGTTCATGTAATTCAAGTACTTGTACCGTATTTTTCGAAGTATAGTGCGCACCTTTGTATAACGCGCACCCCCAATCTTCATTGGGGGTGCGCACTTCAATCTTCATTGAAGTACATGCATGTCATATTCGGAGCATAGTGCGCACCTGCGATTTAGGGCCTAAAATAGCACATCTAAAGTGCGCACTATACTCCGGAAAATACGGTAACTGTATCATGGCTGGGGTGCTCTGGCTCACATAATACTTCTCTAAGTAGTATGAAAAGCAAGCCTTGTATAGTGAACGTGATGAACTGTTTTGTAGCTCCATTCAGTGAGGAGCACTTGGTCATTGATTTCGTTGCAGACTTGTAAGTGTGCAGATCGCTTTATTCGATGCGTACATTGAGTCGCAGTCCTTTCCTAATATTTTTTTTATACGCATGTTTTGAATATGGACAGTCCACTACTACCCCAAAGTACCGCGAGAGTGCCCCACCTTGGTTTTACAGCCAGGGAAAGGAAAATCGTATTGCAGAGTGCAGCGTAGTTTATACGGTGTGAGAACCTTAGTGTACTAAGGTCACACTTAGCGGGTTTTGTGTGGAGCTCACGTCCTCTCGAAGGTACGGATTAATTGCACAACGTGCAATATGTGTACAAGTACAAGGTTCGTATCGTATGACCTACAGACAGCAGACCACCTCCACAATACGACTACGAAAGGACGAGATGGTGGGGCGCTCTTGCGGTACTTTTAGTGTAGTATCATTTGCAGCTAAGCTTGAAAGAGACAGGAGTGGAATGTTTGGTATTGCTGCCCAGTACACAACCTGTTGAACAGTTCTATTCCTACTTTTCGTATTTATTATCATTTCCAAAGGTGTGTTGCTTGGCTGAGATAAAGTCAGTATTCTGTGTACTGATCTTGTCTGTGTATGTGACCATGTATTGTGTTGTGCTGTATTTTGCATCCAGAGCCTGGCTTCGTGATATCACTACGTTCATGTGGCTATCACTCAAGGTCAAAACACAGAAATGTAAGTGCAGTCCACACGATTGTTTTTGGTGACACGACTAGTCTCTCTGTCTCTGTCTGTCTTTGAGTCTCTGTCTGTTCGTCCGTCTGTCTCTGTCCGTCTCTCTCTCTCTCTTTCTCTCTCTCTCTCTCTCTCTCTCTTTCTCTGTCTCTTTCTCTCTCTGTGTGTCTCTCTCTCTCTCTCAGTCTGTCTGTCTCTGTCTCTCTCTCTCAGTCTCTCTCTCTCTCTCTCTCTCTGTCTCTCTCTCTCTCTCTCTCTCTCTCTCTCTCTCTCTCTCTCTCTCTCGTCTCTCTCGTCTCTCTCGTCTCTCTCGTCTCTCCTCTTAGTGTGACCACCTAAACAGATGATCTTCTCCTGTAACAAAGGACACTGTTTCTGGTCTTGTGTTTTCCTCTGATCTTCCTTGCTATGCTGTATGCAGTGCTGTTCTGGAAGAGATGAATGGCTTGGATGTATTCGGTTCCCTGGCAGACTCAAGAGTTATGCGAGTGGCTGGACGATGCATGCAACATCAGCAGCAGCAGCACCTCACCCAGATGCTGACTGTGCGCTGGCTACGGTGTGAGGCAGAAGCAGTAGCCGAGCGCAGGCCAGTAACATCAAGCGGCGGAATTCCAGAGCCCGTCACCAGCGTCTACATGGTGAGGGCAATTCTGCAGCTGATGCTTATGCTGACATTTTGATTGGATTGTGGTGGCACTGGTCTCTCACACTAGAACCCACGTATCACTTCACCCAGTGGCTGCAGCAGCAGCAGTGAAAGGATCAGATGGTGACGCCAATCCATCTCTGAACAGCTCGACAACAGGTCAGCCGCAGCGCAACAGGGCATACCTTCCCGCTGGGCTGGCATCTTGTATTCATCGTCAGATTTTCTTGATATGTTTGCCATGAACAGACCACACGTGCTGCCCACAGCTTAGTGGGGAGTTGCTTAGTGGGGAGTTGCTACAACTAACACCACACATCCAGTGATATGCTGCTGCTGCTGAGGATGGGATGTCCGCACTTCCCCGAGGCATTTTAGATGCAATGTTCATTCTATTATATTACTCAAGGCTCAATATATAGACCCAATTCCGATAAATCAGTGCTTGTAGCACGTTACATAAACTTTCTTTATACATGTACACGCCAATATGAAGCTCCTGTCTGTTCCTATTTTTTTAGAATCCAATTTATAATCCCTGTTGAGGTGGCGGCTGGCACGACAACCTCTGGTAGCTTTCTTGTATGATTACTTGGCAGCAGTACCTGTATCCACTGTATTCGCATTCATAACAATATTATACTGATGTTCTTAACGAGGCTGATCATGCCGTGAGTGCACACCAGAAGTGGTCTTGCTGAAACTCGTGAACGGTCCACATTAATTGAAGGCATGACTCGTGTTCTCCATGAGTTTCAAACACCTCCGCCATACACAGCAATCTTGAATCACATGCTCGCTGCCCCTAAGGGGCCATCCAAGGTTACCAATAATATTTTCAAACGAAAAGTTTTCGTTTGGGGGTGGGTGGGTTTGAAGAGTTTCGTTTTGAAAAGAATTATTCACTTCAGATGGAGAAAGCCCAGTTACTTCTGGGTGTCGAAAATCGACATTAATTAATTTTTAAGTATTTTTATTGGAACTTTTGCTTTACCTGCAGGAAAGGTGGGTGGGGGCTGAAAAAATACTAAAGCTTTTCGTTTTGTAAAAACAATCGGTAACCCCGGACGGCCCCTAAGCACCAGCAACCTCCAGCAATAAACTTGTACAATGTTATCACATGTGAATGAAGAAAAATGATATCGGAAATTACAATTTCAAATATCTGTCATCGCTTTATCATTACACGCCTCACAAGTGAAAGGATGAACCAAACTCTGTGTGTGATGAAAACAAGTACACGCACGCACACCTTGTATGTACTTGAAGTATACCGTATACGCCCGTCACAAGAGAAGCGTGCAAATCTGCAAATGCACTGCATGTGCACCCACAGATTTTCTCTTATAGCAACAAGATCTGAATGAGACAGATCAAGACTTGCACCAGATAACTGTCCAATCCACACAACCTGCGAAGCCATGTAAATTGACCACCTGGTCTACACCACACGGGGTACATCGGCATAAAACGGCCATGCCCATGACAGTTACCTATAATGCACACCCTACACTTGCTGGAGTAACCAGTATAGACAGCATGCTGCTTTGATAGAAGCAGACACTAGATGCACTGGTACCTTGAAGTGAAATTGGAGTTACTTTACCAACCAGCCTCGGCTACTGAGTACTGGGAACTGAGAGCCAACAAACATACCAACAACCTCAGCCAAAACAGCTATAATTATAGTAACGACACACTGGATTGTGGAGCCGAAACTTGTCCAACTTCCAAATGCTTTGGCAAGAAGGTAGCCTTCCGACAGGTTGCCCCCCCCCCCACACACACATGTGCGCGCACGCACTCCAAGAGGGCTTCGAAGATATACAAGCACAGGGCTTATAATGGAGAACTGTATGGATCATGTCCATACATGTTTGACGTCACATACATAAACAACACAATCATGCTGTGGTAAAAGTCTGGAATTAAACTTCAGACTCAGCGTACCAGGATGCATAAAACTGCAGTCCCAGTACCTGCTGGGAAATTTTGTGCTACTGATATAATGAAAAATAGGAGAATAGGAGGCAATGTACATTTACCAGGTGGTTTAAAAATGATAAGACCAGTCTCTAATATAAGCCCACACGTACAGACTGGTTTAAAAAATATAAACGCGGGGCTTATAATGGAGATAACATGGCATGTTAGTTTGCAGCAAGCAAGCAGGTGTACAGAATAGGTTAGGTTGCATCAGGGAGCAGGGCTCCCTGGATCGCATACAAGACGGAGGGCTATCTGCAAGCCCTTACATGTACATCAGCATGTAACAACCGCGGGTGCCCATAAGGAAGAGGGGTCAAATGAACATGAGGCCATGGGATTTTGTAGACAGTTATCTGAAACAAAACAATAAGCACAAGATCAAGACAAACAAAGAGAGAGAGAGAGAGAGAGAGAGAGAGAGAGAGAGAGAGAGAGAGAGAGCCTCGGCAGCACAAACCAATGAATTTGTTATAACATCTCCATCGGCGGTTCATCTCTTCCAGTTACCAGTCCAAAGGATAGCGGTCGCGTAGCATGTCTTTCAGCTTGAAGCACTGTGTCTCCACAATGTACTCGTCATAAAAGAAATGATCGAAGTAGGAGTTTCGAACCTGCAAAGCAAACGAAATCATCACCAGGCTCGGTGCTTGGCAATCACATACTGTAGTAATTAATTGGACAATGTCTGCGTACTCTGCAGAGTACATCACCCCATTGGCATTGGATCCCAGGAATAGGCAACTCCCATATGCAGACCAGTCCTGACAACACTTCAAGTTGACATCGTGTTTACAATGTAATGCTCATGGCACACAGGGACGTCGGACCCCGGTGCCAATAATGTAATGTTGTGATCAACACATTTATGGACTGCTTGGGCTCAATGTTCCAAAACATTTCCCTATCATGTTGGATAGTTAGCTGCCTGTAGGCTGATGTACATGTAGCGCGTCTACGCCTGTAGCATGTCGATATAGAAAAGGCATATGGCATGTCTACACAATGTGGCATAACTACACAGTCGTGTACTGTAGCATGTCAACATAGAAAAGGCATATGGTATGCAATGTCATGTAGTGTAACAACACAGTCGTGTACTGTAGCATGTCTCCGATCAACACAACTACGGTCGTGTTGGAAACACTAACACCTACCGCACAAGTACTAGGTTTTAGCTGGTCTTGTGGAACGTAGTAGGTCACGCAATCGGCACCCGCATCGACCGAATCACACATAACCATATAGCAGGGGCTGTCGACATTCTCATCCTTGTTGTTGCAATCAGCAGATATCGACACACCAGAGTACAGTCCACTTAGTCATAGCCAAGGGAGATAGATACAGAGATAGATACATAGATAGATAGATAGATAGATACAGAGATAGATAGATAGATAGATAGATAGATAGATACAGAGATAGATAGATAGATACAGAGATAGATAGATAGATACAGAGATAGATAGATAGATGGATGGTAACTCTCATCTTTGTGGTTGTGTCCAATCAGTTTAACACGCCGCATGGAGGCTGCAAAGTGTTCAATTTAGACATCAATCACCCCCCTGTGGGTGTTTGTATGTGAGTGTATGTGTCTGTGTGAGCATGGAAAGCAACCAACAGCGAGGGAGCGTCTCCCGTTCAAGTTCTGCTGTGCGTGCGGCGAGAGATATCGCAGGCAGCAGGATCTGCAACGGCATGAGGCCGGATATTCTGCCGCGAAGCCGTGATGATACCCCTTTGTTACCCTCCTCATGGGGGCAGCTTAGCTGTTTAACGGCAGCTGTATGTCAAGGTGAAGGTCAAGGTGTATGTGTGTGTGTGTGCGTGCATGCATGCGTGTGTGTTTGCGTGCACATGTGGATGTGTACATGTGCATGTATGTGTGTGATTTTCAAGGCAAACAATGCACTGTGTAGGACAGTGGATCTAAACTTTTTCAAGTAATTCTAGTACAGAGCCAAGCTGCCCTTGTGACTTGTGAGAGGGCTCAATACGCCAGTTGCAACACAAGTGACAATGGTGGAAACTAAAGTCGATTGTTACTCAGAGTTGTGTGTCACTTGGACAATCATCACTATTCATCAGACAACACAGTCGTGTGTCAATCCCAGCACATGAACTGTACCTGGTCCACATATTTCTCTGGTACTTGCAGTTCATAGTCGTATCCAAGCTGGAAAAGAGGTAGACAAAAACACTGTATTGTGAATTTGTGACAATTTCAAAAATAGCAATAAATAGGATTACATGTATGTCCCGGACTCGTATGTATCACGAATCCGCGTTACACTCGTTATTATCTCATTATTTGTTCATGTCTACATCATCTGTACGTCATGCTGACGTCTTACTGGAGTGATCGCGTTATACCCAAGTTCTCCAGGATGCAGCTGGCCCAAAGTATAGATGAAAAGCAGAGTTATTATAAGGCCATCATTTTTTATAGCTATGTTTCGCGTCGTCCGCACGCATACGTTTTGATTTTTTTTCGGAAAAAAATAAAAAATCGAACATGCACAGTGAGTGTACGATCGTGCGAGTCATCAGTGTGAACAGGTTGCATACGGCGAAGCTGGGATTCAGAAATGGCCTCTCGCCTAGGCCAGCGTTGGTAAATCGTTTGTTCGGCACCTGGGAGCAATATTCTATGAGCTTACACCAGACCGCATTGATCGCCTAAGCTGAGAGGATGCGTCGTTCCGGAGCTCTTTGCACCGCTGCTGAAGTCTGAGTACAATATTCCAGCGAAGCATAGGCACCATGACCAACGGTTGCCTCCTCTGTCCAAAGTGAATATTTACTCATGCTGATAACCCAGATGTTGTGCTTCGATGTACGATTTTTCTTTCGAATGTACACCATGCACGAGCTATTGACTACCGTACTGGCAATATATGTTGCCGCAGTGAGGCCATGAAGCGTTACATTGGCACATGTTTGCCGCACGCAGGGCGTTACGTGCAAAGTCGCACAGGAGCCGTTACACAGGTTTCTATATTGCCGCAGTCCTTTTTTGCTATTGCCGCATCACTTTTTTGCTATTGCCGCATCATTTTTTGCTTTTGCCGCATCATTTTTTCTTTTCATCCACATTGAAGGCACAGAAATTCAGTTGCTTGCTATCCAACTGTTACAAACCCGACGGCAAAGGGCGACAACGATATCAATAGAAGACTGTATATTTTAACTATCAGAGTGATCTGTTCACAAAAAGATCATCAAAAGGAAAGTGACATAGGGGAAGAGCGCTTCCTCCAAAAACTACTTTTCACCACGCGGTACACGTGCTTTCACAGTTTTCAGCCTTTTTTTTTGCAGTGCAAACTGCAATGAAAAGATCGCCGCACCCCGCCGGACGCGCGTTACGAACTCAACGAAAATTTGTCGCACTAGCCTGGTCGCGCGTTACGCCGCACCCCCTGCGTTACGCGTTACGCGGCAACATATATTGCCAGTATGGTATTGTGCTATGTACAGTGCATACACCTGTGATGAGCCTTTTTTATTATTTTGCAACTTTTTATTTTTTTCCACCTCTCGCATATGATTCTGGAAGTTGAACTGACGCGAAACATAGATATAAAAAATGATGGCCTAAGTCCCAACTTCGGTACTTACTGGTATCTCTGTTATTATAAGTCCCAACTTTGGTACTTACTGGTATCTGTGCCACCTGTTATGGGAAATCAAACTTGAAATGAATTTTTGCGCACTCGCAAAAATAAGTTAACACAGAAGGCGCATGCGCCGCGCCGGACACTTCACAGTTTGCTTCCTGCTCAGAATTGCATGGCTGACTGGTGACTCTCTTCAAATTCTCTTCTCCCCGCCTACACCCACCCCAGCACGAAGATAACACGTGCATTGGATCGTCATTCCTTACGTGTGGTTTTGCGTCCCAGCCGAAAACGATACCTCGATATCCTTTGGTGGTGAACTCAACAACCTGCCCAACCTTGAATTCAATGTGGGCCGGTCGCGGGGATCGGATTTTTGGCGAGCGAGCATACCAACATGTGTCTGGTACCAGTGATGCGTCCTCCACCGTCAGATCCTGGGCCAGAAACGCCTTGCCCATTGTGTCCTTGTTCAGGGTTGAGTAGTCAATGGTATTGCTGCTCACGAGTCACTTCTATTCCACGTGTGTGCAGCAGGCTCTGAGGTGATCTGCAGCATGGGACAAGGGACATTTGATACAATGTATGTCCATGTACGCAGAAAAAACTAACCCACGAAACAAAAATGAGCTTTTTAGCAGACAGATTGTTGCAAGTGTGATGCAAATATTAAATAATGATAGGTCAAATCACATCGCAATAGCATTTGCCCAACATACACACACACACACACACACACACACACACACACACACACACACACACACACACACACACACACACACACACGGACATACTACGCACACACACACACACACACCATGTACGGTGTACCATGTATACGCCCGTCGCAAGAGAAGACATTGGCATAAAACGGCCAAGACACACACACACTCACACACACACACACGTGCACACACGTGCACACACACACACACACACACACACACACACACACACACACACAGCATGAAAGCATGAAGGAGTATTTTACTGGCTTCAAAACTGCATAGCACGACGGTAGATACATTGTACAGTGCATGGTATTAGATAAACCTTGTTTTGTAACCAACAGCATGTTACATGTTACAAGGCGGAGGGTCTGTGTACATTGTACATGTACATGAATTACATCAGTAACTTCTAACAAAGTACAACAAATCAAAATTAATGCTCAATTCCCTGTGATGACTAATTACTTTGTACGATACAGTACTTAGTCTGACTTCATTCAATACGCTTAGAAACTTTTAGAAAAATGTACACCGAAAAAAAGAAGCCTTCATAGAGTCTGAGCAGCAAAGACGTTTGACACACACGGTCCAGAATCCGCTAGCTATGGGTGCTCACAGCAGAAAATAATGTATCAGCGAGTCAAGTCAGTACTTACCCGAACAAGCTTTAGCACTGCCGCTTCATCACACTGTAACAGCAACTCAGCTCTCCCTGGTAAATTAACCTGTAAGAATCTCGACTCTTTGCATCGTCGTCAGCTAGATATCGAGTGTGGTGTTGGCAGTTGTAAGCTAACCATTTTTTAAACATTCTGACTGAGTACGAGTGGGAACCCACTCGCGCACGCCCTGCACCATTGTACCCGAGTGCCTGTGATTGTGATCGAACCTCTCAATGTGATTTCATTTCACACAATTACAATCACCCGTTTTCTTTGTCAGCTTTCATTTTTCTCTCTCTCCCTCTGACACATTTTTTGAACTCTGCGCGCCACGTGAGGAAGCTTGGCTACGCATCTCGGTTTGCATGACGACGAAGCAGTCACCTAGCTGCGATGGCAACTGACGTCATGTACAGTCAAGCTATGAAATCTACGAAGCAGGCACTCAAGACAAGTATCTCTTGGTCTGGCAAAGCCTATATATAGGCTTTGGAGCTGATGCGCGTAGATTGCCTGTTCCCTGTTACCACGGAAACAACTGCACAAGGCCAAAATGGCGTCCAAGCGATTCCAGGCGATATCAGGCAGTGTTGGCAAAAAAAATTTTGAAGAAGGAAGTTGTAGTTTTGTCAGGTTGAGGTATTCAGTTGGCGGATATTGTGTAAATTGTTCGAGCCTATTTATAGGCTTTGGTTTGAGGATGGAGGTTGGGGCTGCTGAAGCCACTGGGAGCAGTAGTGATGTAGAGTTTGCGCCGGGTGTTGAAGCAGAGAGCGATGATGAGCTGCCGGCGAGTCCACTAGAATCTGTTCCACCTCCTCCAGCAACTAACAACGATGCTACTGGAGCAAGCCGAACAGATAATACTAGTAGACGGGAACATGCAATTGACATTGGATGGAGTGAAACGATGCCATCGAACGACTTGCCTGAGTTCACAGGTACCCCAGGCCTGCGAGTGGAGCTGTCTCCTGAGCAAGTCAGTTCACCGTTGAACCTATTCTTGTTGTACATCACGGACGAAATGCTGACGGTAGCGTGTGCTCAAACAAATTTGTATTTTTACCAACGAGCTGCTGATGTATGCCTTGAGGGGGCTGCTCATGCCAGAGAGTGGTCAAATATCACCCCTGCAGAGCTGAGAGTGTGGCTGGGAATCCTTTTTACCAACTCCTTGCATCCATACCCCAGCATGCCTCTCTATTGGTCCTCTAAGAAGTTGTTTGGCCTTGATGCCGTTAAGAGTGCCATGAGCCTCCGTCGTTTTGAGCAGATTAAGCGATATCTTCACCTGGCAAACACAGCTGCCGAGCCAAAAAGAGGCACACCGCATTTTGACCCCCTGTACAAGGTTCGCCCTTGGCTGGATGGACTGCTGAAGCATTCCCAGGAGCTTTTCTCCCCCAGTAAACAGGTTAGCATGGACGAGATGGATGTGTCCTTCAGTGGGAGATGCGCATACAAATCGCGAATTAAATACAAACGAGCCGGCGATGGATTTTTAATCTACGCACTATGCGATGCTGACACTGGCTACACCTGGTCTTTTCGGTTTACTTTTGACCAACCAGGTGCTGTGGAGGTTGGCCTGAGCAAGACCTTCAATGCCGTGTTCCAGCTGATGAAGCAGCTACCCGGCAAGGGGTTTCACGTTTTTGTCGACAACCTGTACTCCAGTGCTCTCCTTGCTGAGAAACTTCTTGCTTTCGGCCACCTGTACACGTGCACAGCTCGTGCTGATCGCATACCAAACTGTGTCAAGCAAAAGGCGCTAACAGGTCAAGCTGCACGACAGGCTCACGGCACTGTTAAATGGGCATCTAGGCGAAATGTGGTGGCACTTACCTACTATGATGCAAAGCCTGTACCGATGATGACCACTGCTCACCATGACCTCGAGGTGGTCACCTTCACCCGACCTCGTTGTCAGGTAAACCCGGAGACTCATCTTCCGCACACAGTGGATGTGGAGCTGACACGACTCAACGTCATTCATGATTACAACTGCTTCATGGATGGCGTCGATGTCGCTGATCAGCTCCGTGGCTATTACAGTTGCAGTCTCAAATGTATGAAATGGTGGCATGCTATTTTTTACTGGATCGTGGATACTGCTGCCACCAATGCCTACCTCTTACACAAAGAAGGCATGAAGGCACAGGCAGCATCTCCCATGACCCATCTCGAGTTCATGGCCGACCTTGCAGAATCGCTTCTCAGCACACCGCATGGAAAGGAAAGAAGCAGCAGCAGCAGCGGGGCAAAGCGGCGCCGGTCAGCGGACGCCGCCATGGACAAGCCAGAGAGTCGCCTTATTGGTTCTCACATGATCCGGGCAATTCAAGGGAGCAGTGCAAAGAACCCCCAGCGTGATTGCGTGAGGTGCAAAGCCAATGGCAAGCGCTCACGCACCAATTACGAGTGTGGCACATGTAATGTCGGCCTTCACTCTGATTGCTTTGAGGAATGGCACAAGTGATGAGGTTTGCTGCTCAGCTATCCAGCAGTGAAGCATTTGTACATATTATACCTGTAAATAACAGCTGTACATAACATTTTTATCATAAAAAAAACTCTTAAAATACCAACAAAAACCAAAGCCTATATATAGGCTTTGAGCTGCCAGACCAAGAGATAGTACTAGTAGGCTATCACAATGTCATTTTGAAATAATTGTCTCTGGCGATCACTGAGTATCACAGTATCCTCAGTGCTATCGTCATCCAACTATAATATCAGATCCGGGAAATCCGCCAATGTCTTCCATTTTACTCCTGGGGAAGTGATTTCGTGGCACACTACAAGTAGCACCTCGTGGCCGTAGACTACAATTTTAAATTATAGTCAGTTTCAGGCGAATAAGAGATATTTCTCGCAACATATGGTGTGTAGTCCCGGGCTTATTATCCGTGCCAATGGCAAGTGTGTTCGCCAGCAGTCATTTACTGACTGAAGCACCAAGGGTTGCAGTTCGGTTCGAGCAGGATGAAGGCAGAACTTTGAGAGAAATTCGGCGGCAGTTCGGATTATTTGAAGCTGAGCTGCGGGAATTGAATAGTCCTGGTCGTCAAGCGAACCGCACCAATCCCGATTACGCAGTTGAGCGTGGCAAAGAATATGAGCTGGTTGCTGCCACGAAAAATAGAGGCTGGTCAAAAGGTACTACTAGTATTTGCATGTGTGTACATGATATTGTATGCCCCATTTCCTGTAGAAAGTGTAAACAAAATCACCGTACCTTATGTACCATACATTCAAAAGTTCAGTGGTACACGGTGCGACCTTTGACCTTTTCCATGCCAATTGTATAATTATCTCAATGACCACTTAAACTTGCATGGTTGATCATAAAGCCTGATTCATACGTCCTTTCGCGTACGAGATATGCATCGCAGTACCAGTCACTGAGAGAAAGCTGACTTGAGTTCAACTTGTTTGGCTCATCGCACGACCGTCGCGACCGCACTGCAAAGCCGGTTTCTCCTATGCGAAAATAAGTATGAATCAGGCTCAATTCTTTGTATTGTGTGTGTGGGGGGGGGGGGGGGGGGGGTGAGTAAAGTAAATCAACAAATTTTCGCAGGTGAAAAACTTTCGCCGATCTCCAAAAACCACTTCACCGCCACTAAACTTTCGCCGTGGGCGTGCAAGAGTCCAAAAAAGTGATCGATGTCTCGTGTGCGCATGTACTAGTAGTATCAGGAGTCCATACAGTAGACTCGTTCGCCCAAGAACGCGGTTTCAGAGGGCCAGCCTAGCAAAGTTCTTATTTTTCAGCGCCCCAGGCTACGTTCTTATTTCGCGTTCTTAAGCGCTACATGTACCGGTTGTACACTTTACATGCACGTGTAGTATGTAGCGCTGCACTGGGTGATGTTTTCGCGAGGACCCGACAAGAGTTTGTGGTTGCGGACTTGTTTTTCATGTAAAAATGTCGCGTTCTTAAAAATCTTGGAGTTCGTTCTTAAATCCAGGCTGGGGCGTTCTTAGATTTCCAGCCTGGACGTTCTCGGGCGCCATGTTCTTGGGCGTACGAGTCTACTGTAACCCCAGAGTGTGCAATGCGCGATAGGGTCTTGTCACGACTCGTTTCAACATTACGTCATTTTCACGATGTACACTTGGCGCGTAGCTGCGCGTGCAGGCCGCGACATTCGTGACACCGCAACAATGATTGATCGATGCGAATCACCACATTACATCATAAAGATGACGTAATGTTGAAAACAAGTCGTGACAGAGATTTGTGTGGCGTTGCACACTCTGGGGGTTATGGACTCTTGGTAGTATAGCTGTACTGGCAATATATATGGTCGCAGTGAGGCCATGAAGCGTTACATTGGCACATGTTTGCCGCATGCAGGGCGTTACATGCAAAGTCGCACAGGAGCCGTTACACAGGTTTATATATTGCCGCAGTCCTTTTTTTGCTATTGCCGCATCATTTTTTGCCAACTGCAATGAAAAGATCGCCGCACCCCGCCGGACGCGCGTTACGAACGCAACGAAATTTTGTCGCACTAGCCTGGTCGCGCGTTACGCCACACCCCCCTGCGTTACGCGTTACGCGGCAACATATATTGCCAGTACGGTAGTACAAAGGTCCGTGTAGTTTGTAGACCCCTGTGTACTGTACGCATTTTTTACAGAGAGTCCGGCGGCATAAGACTGACCCAAACTGACATTTGGTTCTGGTGACAAATTTTGGCCGGCGATTACAGTCCATTCAGAAAAAGATGGACTTCTAGCTTTTGGCCATAAATGGGTCAAACGTTGAGTTTTTTAGATTTTTTTCTGCAATCCCCTATGGAATCCTCTTCTGTTTCTGAAGTCTATTTCTCCAAAAAGCAAGCCATAGTAAGAATAGGATTTCGGCCAGGTTTTGCCCCAAGAGCACTTAATTGGTAAAATCCATCAAAATCCAGGCCGTTTGACCCTGCCTGCAACAGTGCATTGTACGGTTCGAACCCCAGTTCAGGTACCCTTTTTGGACCCTTTTTCAAATTTCACAGCACTGCACTGTGTACGATAAAATCTTGAAAAATCGCCTAATACGGAAGCTCTCAAGAGCCAGGGCCCATCTTTTTGTTAATGGACTGTAATTTTGGCCGATTAACATCGACCGGAGAAATCAGCGAAATTAAATTGCCAGCGAAAATTTGTTGATTTGCAGTATGTAGCATACTCCTAGACCTTATACACATGATACAGATGTACGAAATCCCGTAAATTCCCGTAGACCCGGTTGGGTGTTGTGTCTGCAGGACCGTATTGTATTTGCTGCTATTCCCACGGCCCAATGTGCCCTAAATGCATTTGACACGAAAACCGTTTTCGGACAAAGATCTAGCTAATCAATAGCCCTATTCAAACATTTCAAAGTGATGAAGCTGGAAAGGCGATTGTCTGCCTTTGATCATTTGGCTAAATTGGTCAAATGCGGATGTATAGCGCACAATGAACATTCAACCGGGCACGTACACACCCACGGGATTTCGTACATCTGTACAGTGTGCATAAGGGTTATTGACCTGGGAGAGGGTACGTCGCCCATTTCCGTGGATCAAGTGCGACTCAAGCCGGGCGCCCTTACCCAAAGGTGTGTGTGTGTGTGTATGCGCATGTATGTGTGTTTGTGTGTGTGTTCTGTGTGTTCTACTTGCAGATACATGCCGTAATGCATCTCAGCTAGTGGTAAGTGTGCACTGTCATGCTGAGTCAATAAGCCCATTGCGCATTGCCAAATATGGAAGGTACTTCGAAGTATGAGTAATGCATGTGAGTACACTGGGATCAGGATTCAGGAATGCACTGTTCAACACACCAGACGACCATGCCCAGGTGGCTGGGTGGGGTGTTTATGGTACAAATTACGTCATTGCGCAATGGGCTTATATTTTTGGACACTCTGAACATCTGACATCAGCAGACTAACAGTAACAGTTACAGATGATGACTTCTGTACTCTACAACTAAGCAGGGTGATGCATAGCTTTATTGTGGCGATGATCATGATAGGCGTCAGCTCATCGGTAAAGCGTGGTGATGATCATGATAGGTGTCAGCTCATCGGTAAAGCGTGATGAAGTGCTCAACACACGCCAATGGACCTGCATATTATCAACCCCGAAAATGGAGAAGACAGTTTGCAAAATTAAAGAATTTCTATTTCTTGTAGTACTATGTGTTTGATACACTTAGGGGCTATCCGGCATTATCGACAATTTTCAAGAAATGAAAAAGTTTAGTTACGACCCTCCCTCTCCCATCCACCCGCCCACCCACCCCCCTGAACGAAAAATAGATTGACTTGACAGCAAGAATGCCTTGATGGCTCACATATCAATACTTTCGAAACGAAACTCCCCTTGACCCACCCACAAACGAAACTTTTTCTCTTCGTGTAAAAGATCGATAATTATGGATGGCCCCTTCCGGTGTGTTGGGTTTCGACTTGTTGTCTATACTACCGGGACCGAGATGTGTTAGATTTCGCTGTACCTCTGTCTCTTGGCACTCTGATTCTCCAGATGCAAGCAATTAATATCCCATCGGATTGCTGGCAGCGGCCAGTGGAGGTAGTCAATAACTCAGTCAGTGTGCTCATGCTGCTAGTGTTTCGATTGTTTCGACTGGTGATTGCATCGTGGATGTTTACGCTGGGACTCGCCTCCACTGGGTTTACATTACCTGTGCAGGTACGCCGTGATGTGTGCTGCTGGTGCTGTGTGCTGCCGTGTGCTGTGTGCTGTGTGCAGGTACGCCGTGCTGTGTGCTGTGTGCAGGTACGCCGTGCTGTGTGCTGCCGTGTGCTGCTGTGTGCTGCTGCTAGTGCTGCTGCTGCTGGTGCTGTGTGCTACTGCTGTGTACTGCTGTGGACTGTGTACTATGTGTTGCTGTGTGTAGCTACTGTCACTAGTGTGCTGTGTACTGCTGTGTGCTATGTCACTAGTATAGTGTGCTGTGTACTGCTATGTGCTATCAGGTCTCAGTCAGTGCACCGTGTAACTAACTGCTGCTGCTGTTTCTGTTTCTGTTATTCTTTATTCTCACAATGTTGTTGTTGTTGTTGTTGTTGTTGTTGTTGTTGTTGTTGTTGTTGTTGTTGCTGTTGCTGTTGCTGTTGAAGTTGTTGATGGTTGCTTATTGCTGTTGATGGTCTCTTCATGACTGTATCTTTGCGTTCTATGTCATTTCTGCTTGAAACATGTTTGTTGTGTTGTCTACCTGATTGGTTTTACTGTGTGTACATGTGTGTATGTGTGTGTATATGTGTATGTGTGTGTATATGTGTATGTGTGTGTTGCATGCAGGGTTTGTACCATTTGTTCAGCATGGCGTTGCGTGTCCTTGCTCCGGAGTACTCAGCCGACCTTCCACCTCTACGGCACACCCCGCAGTTCATGTTCATCTCCTTCAGCTGCTTCTTGGCACTGATTGGCTCGTCGTTTGTGTTTATGATGCTGTTGATGTCCCTAGTCTCTCAGGCGTTCATTTGCGTGCTGGAGTTACTAGTCCGCTCCATGGCCAGCCTGACGTGGGTCATTGCCGTGTGTCTCGGTGGTAGTGGCTTCAGTGCCCGCAAGCGCATTGACCTGCTCTTCTTCCTGGTCAGCCTGCCATGGCTCAACGGCGTGGTATTCATGAGCGCCGAGTTCATGTCCCGCCTAACCTACCTTCTCGCGACCTACTTCTTGATGCTCAGTCGACACAAGCTGGCTACGCTAGTGTCTCTGCGACCGGCTGGCTCCCCGGCTCACAGACCTGCTCTCATACAGTATGTGTTGGTGTGGGCTTTCCCAGCAGTGTGTCTCTTAGTTCATCATTACCATGGGAGAATGAGTGCGCTCTATGCATGCTGGTCATTGCTTGGGCTCTCATTGCTCGTCCCCTTCCTCATAGACCGTGAGTCATGGAATCCGCTGGGCTCATAACTATTGCCCATCACACTAAAGTGTGTTTGATTGGGAATTTGCTTGATGGGACATCTACATGTATGTGTGTGTGTGTGTGTGTGTGTGTGTGTGTGTGTGTGTGTGTGTGTGTGTGTGTGTGTGTGTGTGTGTGTGTGTTTGTATGTGCATTTCAAGTAGGAAAGTGTGTGTGTGTATGTGAATTTGTGTGTAGTTTTGTAGCTCCAAGACTTTTCTGCTAGTGTCTTGCCGGCTGTGCTGTACTTCAAGTTTCTTGGTCCACGGCTTAATATCTTAGCTTGTCCTCCTGGCCCACAGCTTGCTGGTAGCGTAGCCTTTAGCCTTCTGATCGCCTTTTTTAAAATCTCAAGCTGCCGGTGCGGTGTTATTTGTTTCTTCTTTTATATCCAGCCAGGGTTCTTATCATTGGTTTTAGTTTGATCCTCAACACAAGTCCTACATTCTGCTCATTTCAGAAAGAAGTCGCTGCTTCAGCATTATACCTAACCAGCATGCTCATATCCCGAAAGAAACTCTTCAAACACAACAATTCTTCTCATCTCCTAACATATTTTACCTTGCCTCCTGATCCTGGACGCTATTCAAAATTTATACTGAAAAAACGTTTTTTAAATGTTTTTGTTCTGACACTAGTGGTGTGGTGTCCTGCTGTACTATGATTAACTAACTCTTACCGAGCTGAGCGAGAACTGTACAGCATGTATTTGCCTGGATCACCTTTCTGCGTCTGGCATCATCCTATTAGGCTTTTCTTTGATTTTATCTTAAATTAATCTGACTTAAAATATCAGTGTGAGAGCTAGTACAAGTTTTATGTACTCAGGAACATGTTGAACTGTGTCCGTTGCCGAGGGAAGTCGGGATGGGGCTGCTAACACCCGGAGTAACGGAATACTTACCATACAGGCAGGCAGCACAGCGGTGGGTTGGTTTGTAAGGCCATGATTGAGATACGAGAGGTGCCTGGTGCAAGCCCTTCCTGAGATCGAGCCGTTTTCCTGTGCTGGTTTGCCATGGTAATGGTTTGGTGGAGTACCCACAGTACGGCCCCCAGGCTTCCTCAGGCCAGGAAATGTAGTGTCTGTAGTCTGTGGATGCCGGGATCGTGCGGATGGATATGCGATGCTATAGCATTGGCAATGGCCAGCAAGCGGCAATACGGTCGATGGCGGTGGCGGTGCCTACGCAATCATTGTCGGGCTAACCCGATGCATTCCCCTCAGCCTGCACACTGCACACTGCACAGCCACCTAAACTACAACATACATGTAAGTAGGTACACACTAACATGTATGTGTAACCACTTTAAAAAGTTTGCTCGGACTCCTGCGACCAGGCTGCACACAAGGACACCAGTACTACAAATAGACAATGGACTGACTAATTATTCACTTGTCCTGTCTTTATAAATAACATGTTATTGCATATGTTCTTGGTTTAGTTTTTGGCCTTTTTCGTGCTTTGGAGTTGATAACATTTTCCTCACTATCGAATAAGACCTGCAGGCTGCTGCCGCTCTCCGTTCTCAAAAAAACAAAAAAACAAAAAACAAATATTACTAGCAGATCACGATGTGACCGGTACCAAGTACGGTCAGTTGCTCAGTAGATCGCTGCAGACACCTCGCTCAGGAAATGTAAGGGGAAGCAAGAATGGTGGCCGCGGATAGCTGCCAGCTGTGGCTACTGAGTACCTTCCTCCAAGTATGATATTCTCCACGCTCCTACTACTGAAGCATAAACTGAATAACACTCTAGTCTAGTTCAACTTCCCAGCGAACCCCATCACGCTCCTACCAGCGAGTGCTGTATAATTATAGTGTATTACTACAGACAGTGTACAGTCATCAGTGTACATGTACATGTACGTACCGCAATACTAGTAGTTGCCAATACTCCTCCCTAGCCTGCTCGGCCATAGGACATGACTGAAAGAATCCGGGACATTATCATCAGGCACTTCTCACTTCCAGTCCGCACTCCCAACTTCCTATCCTTCCGTGGACTGCCATCCTGTCAACGACTACCGGTACGTAGAGGACTGAGACTTGAGTATGAGAGGAAGCCGGTCTGATGGTGAACCAAGGAATAGTAAAGTACACTTCCCGTATGTCACGTGATCGTCGCCTTGGAGTTGACCAATGACAGATCAAATGGCGCGGGCTGGAAAGCGCGGTCCTGCCTGCTCAAAGCCTGCCAAAGGCAAAGGTGATGGAACTGGATCCACTGCCCGTCGTCAAGTGACGACGGGCAGGAACGGATTCCACTGCCCGTCGTCAAGTGACGACGGGCAGGAACGGATTCCACTGCCCGTCGTCAAGTGACGACGGGCAGGAACGGATTCTACTGCCCGTCGTCACTTGACGACGGGCAGGAACGGATTCCACTGCCCGTCGTCAATTGACGACGGGCAGTAGCCACTGGACTCGACTCTCTACTTCATGCCCATGAATCATGGTCTTTCATTGGTTACTTGCCGCATGTTTCATAAAATACAAAGCACCGGATTGCGCGGAAAGAGCGACTAAGTGGAAAACCAACAAGATCAAAAAAAGAGTTGACTAATAAATAACTAAAGCAGAAGAGCGACTGTTTGCAACCACAACTGTCATCATGGCGCTCCAACATTTGATCTGGAACTGGGAGAAAAGAAGCCCCTTTGTTGAACGATATTGGCGATGTGAATGAGCTCCTCCGAAAAGTTGAGGAAGAAACTGAAACTTTTATTGCCGAGTCGCTCGCGAAGGAGATCTTGGACGAGCCGGATGAGCCTCAACCAAAGCGCGCAATGCTCAGCAACCTGCAGGATCCACGCAATTTGCCGAGGTTTCCGATCAAGACGTGGGAAAAATCCGTAGGAATACATAGAACAGCCAGAATGCCCAATGCCCAGTCGACAATGTCAATGGCACCACGAGAAAAAAAGCACTATGGACTACTACGAAAAACTGTAGCAGAAAACAATCACAAACCACAATGCAGGTGTGTCTGTCATGTACATGTACGTATCTCTTTATTTGGCTTGGGTGCACACGGGAAACACGTTCCAGTCACTCATACTCGGCCAGTACCGCTGTTCATCCAGCCCTTGCCGCTATCGCGGTGCGGGCTGGATTCCGCGGTACTGCCCTCGTACTCGTGCAGGAACCTGTACTTCTCCCTGGTACCATGGTCTAACCGCCACTACTCGCCACTAGACTATCACCATGATCACAGCCAGGCTACCCTATAACTATAATATAACATACCAAGAGTACCCCAATTATCGCCGAAGTCGCACCAACCTCTTCTTCACATTGTTGTCCCCGGCGCGGGCTTGCGACTTAGATGGTTTGGAGGCAACAACGTTGTGAATGGTCAACGGTCGGGTCCTCAGCGTTTGTTCAGCACCTCCATGAGCGACACTGACTCACGCTGCTATCTGGTGTTCACGAGGTGTTTGTGGCGCTGGAAACGGAGCGTCTCTGTAAGCTTGTATCCCTGGTGATGTGTGTGACTGGTTTGTTGGTTGGTTGGTTGGTTTTTATTTCACTTCGCACATTCAAACGGGATGACGACCCAATAACTTGAATGACGGCGAAGGCTTAGCCTAGAAGTGACTGGAGAGCACTATACACTATAAGTGGTGCTCTAGTTTAGACACAATCTTCCTCAGCCTACTCAAGCTCAACTGATGAGGGGTGAATTCCCCGAAACACTGTGAGCACTGAGCAGGGAGTGGTGCTTTCTTGCAGGTTTGCCGGGTGGAAGGTTCGATGGACTTCTCGTGTGCCCTGGATGGCAGTCGTGAGTCAGTCAAAATTAATGAGAATTCAAGTCGGCAGGAATAGCGCAAGCCCCCACTGTGACGTAGGGAGCAGCACACAATACAACTAGTACTAGTCTTCTTTCGTTGAGCAGCGCGGATTTCATTCTGCAACTACAGTATCTAGAGTCCAGACGGCACCAGGTTACCATGCAGCGATGCAGCGGTGCAGTCTGCTGTACAGTCTGCTGTGTACGCTGCTGCGCAGTCTGCTGTGCAGTCTGCTGTGCAAATCTCCTAGAAGAAGGTACTACACAGTCATGTACATGTACGTTTGATGTGCTTGTCGGGCTGCTGAATGTTGTTCACACCGGAGATTGAGAAGAGACCGCAGAGTGGTAACCGCAGAGTGGAAACCGCAGAGCGGCAAGTCAGGACGAGGTTGGACTATGGCCAGTCAGCTGACTATACATGTAGGTTGGAGGTTGGACTACAGTACAGCCAGTAGTGCAGTGGCGATTACTTCGTATCGTATCGGTTATGCATGCACTCAGTGATGGGATGGGATTGGGGAGGGCGAGGCGAGGAAGTAATCGATTGCTAGCGGCAGCAGTCCTTAGGTTACACAGCGCCTAATCTCTGCCTATGATGATTATCGCTGATTTCTCTACATGTAAATTCGGGGCATTTTAGCGTAACGATCGGGTACGTCGCTTACCGGCCGAGCACTGATCTCCTGTACCGGTTGTATGAAGCTCAGCTGATCAGCTGATCATATCGTTGGACATGATGCCCCAACTCACGCACCCACTCATTCCTTTTACTGTCTTTCACTCGTAATAGTCGTATACACTACTATACAGCTGTCTGCTGTTGAAAAGACACTTTAATACAAATACACAATCCTGTAAAGCAAGTAGTGCCATTGTTTGCTGTTCTGCCTGGCGGCCCTGGTCCGTCGTCACGATACGTCAGGTTAGTGGTTTTATCCATCTGCTGTACATCTACATGTACATGTACGCCAATGAGTCCACAAAGGACGAACCAGTTATGTCCACAGACTAAGTATCCATCTACATCTACATCTACATTGTATACCTATCTTTACCATTTCCACGTAGATCTACAGTGTACATGTACATGTGTATGTGCTAACTTGTCTTGGGCCAGTTTGTGGGGGAGGTCGATGTGCACTCATGCTGCTGACATCCCTGCTTTGGTAACTACATGTACATGATTGTACTTCCTACAACAGTACAAGGCTACATGAAACTCCGTGTTGTCGCAGTCCCACTGACTGTCTGTCATATTTCCGAGCTTAGCTCAGCTGCTCATGACTTGAGTCGTGTGCTGTTCAGTCTTAGTAACCTTAGTTCACTACAGGGCCAGGCACCGTACATGATTGTATGATTTGAAGAACACCCTATGGCCTAGGGCCTAGCTATTCAGAAAATACGGAAGAGGTAATAGTTACTATCAGGGACGACTTTTTAAATAACCTGGACTCGGATGGAGAGCCAAGGATAGTATATTTTATAGTAAAGAAAAAAGGACCAAGAAATTACAAGTTACGCTATATCTTAATGTCCAATAACACCACCAGTTACTAAACAATCAGCTCATGCGATAACATTGCACGACCGTGACTGACCGACGGTACTGACGTTCTACAACTAACTGGCGAACAGCTCTAGCACATCTTGGATGCGCACTCCAACAGCCTTCCGACTAGGAAGGTTCTAAGTTAGTTATAAATAACATGAGGAGGGGAAGGTGCGCGCAACCAAGACAAGCACGAGCTGAAGGACGCCAACGTCCTTCACAGCTGAGACTTTCAGCTCGTGCTTGTCTTGGTTGCGCGCACCTTCCCCTCCTCATGTTATTTATACTAACTTAGAACCTTCCAAGTAATAGTTGGAAGGCTGTTGGAGTGCGCATCCAAGTTGTGTTAGAGCTGTTAGCCACTCAGTTGTCTGAGAACGTCAGAACCGTGGGTCAGCGTCGTGCAATGATTATGTTATCGCATGAGTAACTGGTGGTGTTAGTGGGCATTATACCGTATAACGTAACTATGTTACTTGTAGTTTCTTGGTCCTTATTTCTTCACTGTAAATGTAACTAATTATTACTTATTGTAAGTACATGACGTATAATATTAGTGACGTCTCACACAGACGCACACCCCTTTTACAGGGAGGAATAGGGGAATACCCGTTGCTGTTCCGTTCGTGACAGCCGCAATCATGATATCAGGTGACGAAAGAGGGGGCTTGGCACAAGTAACTAGTTACAACTGTTAGTGTTACGATCTCCGATACTCTTGCAAGGAAACTGGGGACGAGGGGTGCATCATATCAGTGGAACTCACTGGAACAGCAACTGCCAACAGCAACTGCATGCACCCTGCCATGCCGCCCGCGTGCGTGACACCAAACGTCACCTCATCATGTGCGCACGTGCCGGCACTGCTGTCAGTGTTGTCTTTGTACTTGTGTGTGCTCAGCTGTACACGTCGTAATACAAAAGAAACTACGGTTAAACTTAAAGTTTTTAGACAGTGTACTGTGTACTGTGTAGCTTTGCGTAATGCATGCAGCACAATATCAATGTTGAATGTAGTTAGCTGCCAGCTCGGGGACCGACAAAATACTAGACCGCTAGAACGCCAAAAACTCCGCAACAGACTGTAATAGTGTTAGGATAGGAATAACAAGACCACATAAACATTTTAAAACAAGGACACATAAGTAACAAACTACTATAGCAGCGTTTTCTGGGCATACTCTGTACTAACATTCCCGGTTTTCTGGGCATACACTGTACTTGAAGTACTAACATTCCCGGATCCTCTCTTCCTGGTGGTTGCGATACTGTTTACGCCGTTACGCTCCAGTGGTGCAGTCAATGAGGCAAGTAAGAGTTAGCATTGTGTTACACACGGCATCCTGATTTCACGGTCGGTGATTACATTGTAATGTCAACAGTAGTGCTCACAGAGTCATCGCTGATTATCGGTATAACAACCGCCAGCGGACAGCACATAATCCGTCTGGAACCACGAAATGGTCAATTACGGTACATGTGCATGCACTAACTACTACTAGCTTGGCGGTTGAGTCAGCATATGAGCAGGCGTGCCTGACACAGATACTACTAGTACCTGATGGCCACCATTGCAATACACACTGCTGGTAACAGTGGCCAGAGCCACTTCCGCTCCACGCATCAATGCATCCTTCAGAATTTTGGCCCCGATTCCAATGTTCACTTGAAATTGTCTTGGAACATACTTGTAGACTCCTAGCACTAAACGAACAAGACCAATGAACGAACAGGAACATAGGATATGCTTGAGTACATGTACCAGGAAAGACTCACGAGACACCAACGAAGATCTGAACTAAGGTCGAACTACATGACTTGTACTACTACTACTAGTACTAGCTAACACAGTAACAGAGAAATACATGCAAGTAATTTAGTTGTGCATGCTACCAAGACTCCAAGACTCAAGAGTATAACCCCTTGGCCTTGATGCTACGGTGAGGAGGGAGGCTCCAATGGCTTGAAAGCTTCTCAAGACCGTCGGTGAAGCGGATCCAGCTATCGGCATGAACTTACATTGTACTGACTGGACATGTATTACGCCACCACTTGTAGAACTTTCATCCATCGCCTTTCTTTCTTTTTAACCATCAAGACCAAACCACTTCGTGGTACACTTATGAAGCTACATTGTACAGCTTGGAAGTGTAAAGAGGCACTCAGAAGTCTATTACATTATCTATATTATCAGTGAAGAGCTTCAAAACGTGGCCATCATTTAGTAGACATTACCTTCTCAACGAGTCGACTAACACTATAACTAGTTTTCGTGCAGCTTTATTCACAAAGCCAATTGTCACGGTGAAGGTAGTACAGGAAGGCTGAATAGAGGCAAGGCGAATGAAATGACCAAACCGGATACATCTACAGCACTAGTCTCGAAGGATGGATTGAGGCTGGTTGCATATGGTTGAAGTGAAGTGTGATCATTACTAGCAAGGGTCGGGCCCGTCAGTGCCCATCACCCATCTAGCGGCGGCCAAAACTAAATGTAAATATTCACTACTGTTGACTATGACATTGCGTAGTTGACCTTCCCCGTTTGTGTCTTTCCCTCAAACCAGTGAATACTGTAGTTGCGCTTGAGGATAATGCAAAGTTAGTTCATTTTCGCAGCAGCTTTCTTGGCACGGTTGCGCTCCTGACGAACTTGGCGTTACTTTTGAACTCAAATTGAAGCCTACTGCTGAGTACTGGGCGATGCACTGATCCAAATCATCCGGGCAACTGGCCTGGGGCTTTTTCTTGGCTTCAAAGAACAATATTCTTGATTGGTCTACTTGCTTACGTGTACATGAATGTACTATATCATCCTGGTCCATCTAGTGCTGGAGATTGTCAATCTGTTTACAAAAAGTGGTTTAGTCCTCTGTCCTCTGTCTCTCTGCGACAGTGACTTGTTAGCGCCATGCATCCCAGCCAGGGAGTTGGCTAGCTGGAGTCCAGGATTAGATTCTCGAGTGAGTTCCGGCGAGGCGGTCCTGCCAAGTACTGCCAGTTATGGGACCGCAGATCTCACAAACTGTGTGTAAAGAGACCGTCAAGTCTGGAAAAGACAACGTTTACAAGTCTTTACACGCTTGATAGTAATAATGCCGAATAATGCCGGTGGGTTCACGGGCGCACCGAATCGCCCGAAACCGCCCAGCACAACAACCTTTTGCACATTTACAACGAGTCTACCTGGTCTACCAGTGGATCTACATGTATGAGACAAGCACAGTCACGTCAAATGGCTTATTCCGAAATCCGAATATTCGTTATCTAGGTTCGAGGATTCTCCGAAGGCGAAGAAAGCTTCGTTTGCACGAGTAGATGACTCATTGACTGTCTGTTTGTTGCTGCTGCTTCGATCCTTGCGAGATTCCTCATTCGATCGTGGACTCATGCCGTCTACGTGTTGCGTCTTTCTGTACCGGGGAAAGGTCTCGACTACCGGCTACCACCATCACGGAAACACGCTCTCCATATCTGTCCAAGTGTTCAGTCTTTATCCACCTCACTGATGATCGCGAATCAATCCCGGATGTCTTGACGCGCAATCCACTGGAAAACTGGAGCCCATGAGCTAGATGTGTGGGGGGGGGGGGGCAGCGACTAAAATACTGTTACTGTTAGTGTTAGTGGCGCAGACTCCGAGGCAGTCTTCATGATACAATGTAATGCTTCACTGGCAAGACAGTACTTGCCAAAACTGCCAAGAGGTCATGCATATTAGGCGACATGGTTAGACTAATATAATATATTATGTAGTAATAGTTGACGTCACAGTGTTGCATAATTATTATTGGTGGAGCCGAATGCCAGTGATGGCGCCAGTACAAAGTCGGCACAAGAAAGAGAAAAAAATGATTGTCGAACATGTTAGGGCCTAGTTTCCTCTGTTTTCTGCCAGCAATTGTCAAATACGTGTGGAATACAGTGTGGAATACAGCGGTGTACATGTTGTGAGTACATGTACACTGTACACTGTACACCTATTGGCAGTATTGGCACTTAGTGACTAGCTAGGTTAGTAAGTACCTGGGACTTTAGAAAGCGGATGCTTGACAGTCACACGGGGCTTCATGGGGGATATTGGGTCAGAGTACCTGAGCTGTACGTCCTAGAATAGCAGACCATATCGTTATTACTGTGTCCATATTGGTTACAAACTCTTACTCTTTACTGAGTCAGTCTTTTTACCTTGATTATGTACTAGTCATGGTGACTGTAATTGTCAGCTGACCAGTGCATGCACTATGCAGGCACTATGCATGCACTATGCATGCACTATGCTGCATGCAGGCCCGGATTGAGGAGGCAGGAGACAATGGTGTAACATTTTATTCTTATGGCATGACCGTGTGGCGCCTCGTATGCCCAACTCTCATCAGGAAGACGCAATACCTAATCTTTCCTTGGCCTTGGCCTGGACTATACTAATGCTACGCGAATACCCTGAAACTTGAAAAGGTGAAACTCGAAATAAAAGCCATTGTCATTGTGCTTGCGCTACTTGTACACAGCGGTTAAAATGGGGGTGCGTCGATGCAGTGTGTGAACTCACTGACACCATGGACACTGGTCTTGCGTTGGATTGCGTGAACCAAGCCTGCAGACGCCATGCCCCAGTCACTGCCACTTCACTTAGTTTAGTCTTTAGTGCATGCATGCAGTTCAGCTGTAGATCTACGGTTCACTGCGGTGACTACGTAATCTTGGTGTTGGCACCGCTCCAGCTTGACTCAGCTAGCCCCCGATGCCAGAGCTCGCTCCTGCGCTAAAGTCACAGACAAGTAAAATCAACAACAGCACAGCTCGAGAAGTACATCATGATATCATGTATGTGCTTACGCGAAATTCGCGCCACTGCTGGGCACGTTTGCTCCGATCTAACAGCTGATTGTGACGGCTACACGAGAAGTGTGTTGAGCTCTGCTCGTGGACTCTTGCCAGAAGCCGCTTCACTGCACAGACGGGCAGTCAACGTGGGTACAGACTCAGTACAACTGGGACTGGCCCTAGGCCCTGTCACCAAATCACTGCCAGTGCCAAGCCTTTGCCTGCCCGGGATAAACACCCGAAGTGCTGAACTGTGAACACAGAACAGGCAGCGCGCCTGAGTCATACATAAGACTGATTGCACGGAAGATTTTTCTCTAGATCCGATCTTTGCGACAGCACTGCGTTTGCATCGAGCCCATGGCACCTGGCTAATACTACTATTATCTAAGAGACAACTCGGCAAGAGGAATATTGTGCTTGATGCTTGATATTGGCCTGCACAAGGATCCATTTCTCAATGCCATTACGGCATTACTTATTAGCCCTAGCGTGCTGACTGGTGGAAGCTGTCAAGAATAAATCTTCAGCTCAGACCAACGACGATTTGCTCTCTCTCGACACAATGGTGAAAACGTTCAGAGCCTACCTGGACGCTCAGTCTCCCACTGGACGTCGCTACAGCTGCGTGCATTGCAGAGCGCACCTAGCCAGACACGAGGACTTGATCTCCAAGGTCAGCTCCCCTTTTCGATCAGCTGTTCTATTCACTGGCCTCTGAGCTGTCTGAGGATTATCGACTATCGTGCACACGAGATGTGACTCGATCGAGTCTTCAGCTGATTTCCAATGACACCTCCACTGTAGTCGAAACGAGCGTGTTTTCTGTTTTGTGTGTTCTTTGCCTGGCCTACAGTCCTTCCAGGGCAGTCAGGGCAAAGCCTATCTCTTCCGATCGGTGTAAGTGGGGCGATTGTAATTTCCATTCTGTCAATACGGTGTGGCACTGGTGTCCCGTCACACTCGCTCAGTGCAGTGCTGTCGGTCGATTGGGCGAGTGTACTGCATGCATGTGCCTGTACATGCTGTCAACCGTCCAAAATTTAGTTTTCTGCGATTGTTGCGATCCCTGGACTGCTGCCGAGTGTTACGGGCTGTGGTCAACATCGCTGATGACTCTTGTGTTTGTATACGATCATGTAATTGTTGCTCGTTGTAGGGTGAACATTTCCACTGGCCCGATCGAGGAGCGTACACTGCTCACAGGGAAGCATCACGTCGCTGATATCCGCTGCTGCAACTGTAGAGAAGTTCTAGGCTGGAAATACGTAAGTAGTAGTTAGTTATACAATAGTCTCATTCCTAGCCTAGGCCTAACGTACATGTGCCTGACCTAGTTTAGTAGTTAGGCTAGTGTCGGCGGATCCATGTGTTCATTGACATTCTGTAACTGCGATTGTACCATGCTGGTAGTCGGGCATCGGTAGAGACTACACGTCTCTGACTTGGAGTGGTGGACACTTCTCCGCGCTAAAAAAGAAACAATACGTCTTGCCGTGTTGTGTGCCAAGTGTTGACTATTGCCAGTATTGGTCCTCTCGTCGCCACACGCACACTTTTCTGTACGACTCCACGAGCTGGCGAAACCATCCAGCAGTTGTTGTTGTTTTAGTGCACGTGTCGTGTGTATCAGCTGAGTCGTGTTAGGGTGCTTGTACCGTGATGTACTTCTGACAGGACCACGGTCTGTTGCAATGTTCAGTGCCTTTTGTCGAGAGGTGATCGGCGGAGCAGAACACCTAGGTTTGTAAACTAGTGATGGATGTCACACATTGGGAACACTTTCTCTTTAGACTTAGTCACTACTAGTATTATCATGATTATAGATACCCATGATTATAGATAGTCATCGCAGACTTACTTACAATACACTATCATGGTAGTCGAATCTGACAATTTCGTATTCAGGCGCCCCTAACTAACTGTTACTTCAGAGACCTGTTGAGCCTGGTTTGTTATCGTGTTGTCTGGGCCCCCGGCGGTACGTCAAGAGTAATTGCTTGTTTTCTGTGCGTCGTGTGATGAATGGACTGTGGTCGGGATCGAGCCGCAAAGCCACCGGGTAAAATAACGTTTGATGAGCACCAACTGGATTTGTATTGGGGAAGGAATTGATTTGCATCTGATTTGGGTCCACGACGGAACGCAAGAGTTGTGTTCAATAGCCTCGAGTCGTGAGTCCAAGTAAAAAGTAACAATGAATCATGAGCGATGACTTCCGATCAAGTTAGTTGAGATTAGGTTCTGTTTTGCGTTGCTCGCAGGTGGACTCATCTTCGAGTCCTGACGGGAACACGTGCCTTGCTCTCCTGCCTTTTGGGCCTTGGCTTGTTGGCTTGTTGTAGATCTACATGACATTGCACTACATAGTCATTGTAGCGCGCCACTGGCCGCTGCGATAGGTTGACGGATCGTCAGTGGTAGTAGTGCGGGAGTGTAAGGGTTTGGTGTCCGACGTCGAGAAGAGCGCCAGCAGGGCAGTGCAACCGCCAGCTGCAAGGTCGCGCGTTGCTCTGATCTGCCAACAGTATCGCTGGGAGTGGAGAGTCTGGGCTGGGACGCCGGTGTAATGTGCTATTGTACACAATACTGTCAATAGTGCAGAGTATCATGTTCCGTGTTCTAGATTGCAGGTGAGTGAGTGCTTGGGTGCTTCACTTCTTCACTTGTTCTGGCTGGCTGATGCTGCCAGCCACTGAACCAGTGTCAACCACAATCTTCCCTGCTGGCAGAATGAGCTCATCATGTAGCTGTTGCAGACCTTTGTATCTGGGCATGGCTCAGTGGCAGCAGGCTGTGCAGAGTCACTGAGTGTGCTGGTCCACGAGTGCCTGGGCAGGATATGTTTTGTACATGTCCTGTAGTTTGTAGAACAGAAGTGTGCTCAAGTCAAGATGGGCTAGATTACCTTTTATTTGGGAATTCAACTTCACAATTGCAGCCAATGGAACACTTCCTCAGCCACCATACCTGTTAGGAAGTGTACTATTTATGTTGTGTCTGAAACCAAAAATACAAAACAAAGTCACTGGGAGGACATGGAGGGCAGACCACGTCGCTGTCAGTGTATCAGTCCTATCAGTGTATCAGTGTGTAGACCATCCCTTGGACGCTTGTCTACAGTACAGTGCTAAATGACAGACTGCCTTTGGCACTGCCCTGATAGCCAGGGTAAACTGTAGTGAACAACTGTGGCTAGACCACATGCCATTTTACTATGAATTCCAGCATTGAGTAGACAGCAGGTCTGTGGCCAAACCGTAGGCATAGGGCAGGAACATAGTGCTGTAGTGTGCACAATACAAGCCAGATGTGTCAGTATGGCTGGTGACGGTCTGCCCTGTTTCGCCCTGCAGTGTGCCTTCAATTTAGCTTCAAACTGAGTAATTTGATTGTAAGTTGAGAATACACTGAGCCAGGATTAGGCCATAGGGCGGCTCTTTCCTGTGCCTGAGCCATCTGCTAGTTCTCACTCACAGTCCAAGTGATCATCATGCATGGGACACTGTCCCAAATTACCCACTTGCTAACGGTTAACGGGTATTCTGTGACAGAGCCATTACTAATCACAACACAGTCTTGGGCCATGGCAGTGATTAGTGTGCTGCAAGAGCCGTGTAGATAAGATATGCTGTATTGTGAATTTGTGATGGTAAGGTGGGATGGGTGAATTGCATAATCATCTCCAGTCCAGCTGAAGTCATGCTGAGTAATAAACTGTTCTGCTCATTCCAGTAGTTGCACAATAAGTCATGAGAGGAGTTGAGCAACTCCTGAGAATCAATTAAGTTCAGCTGCACTGTCTTGTTGGGTTAGCTACTAGCTGTCACAGAGTTGTGAAATCAGTCAACAGACATGGGTTCAGAGCTGAGTGTGGAGTGGTAGCGGTTGAGAAGCGTCAGCTAGTCTTGGCACTGTCATTATGGTGATGTGTTGGTTTGGCATAATCATAATGATCATTGGTCCAATGGAGCCCAGTGTGGTGTTGCTGTCATAGGTTTGTGTGCAGTTTGGGGAACAGCTATCAATGAACATAAAGCTGCGGCGGCTGTACTGTGTACATTGTACTGCAGCAGCCTGAGTACATGTACTAGTCAGCACATGCACACATACTACTACTAGCACCTGAGCAGCCTTGACAAGTTGAAATGCTGCCAGACCAAGCTGTCCAGATTTCACGTGGGCCAATAGTTGATACAGCAACCGCTGGCCCCAATATCACCTCACTACACTGACAGACAGTCATGACAATAACAAGCACCATTATCACTGTGAGCAGTCAACTGACCAGCACATGCTGGCTTAGCAACCGTCCTGTCGTTCTGGCTAAGAGTTATCAGGCTCTGGAAAGGTGTGCAGTGGTGGTAGTCGTCATGATGGCAGACTCCTGTAAACATGCTGTGTACGACGTGCATGGGACATGCAGAGTCCAAACGTCATGGCTTGACGCTGGTGACTCTGAGTGTCGACCATTCTCCCACTACTCGCCAGTTTTTGGTTGTGCCAGCTTCTGCCTGGCTGAGGTGCTACTTTGCCAGAGGCAAAGCTGTGTTGGCGCAGGTCAATGTCATGTGTTTCCATCCACATGATGTTATCAGGATGAGCATGTCTGGAGCAGTCTTGTCAATACGCTCACCGTACCTGTGGAGATAATGTCATGTGCAGTCATTGCATGTAGTACAGTCAGATAATACTAATGTACCAATGTTGGAGCTTGGTGTGAATGCTGTCAGATAGAACAGTTGCTATGCTACAATCACCATTGACACAGTTCTAGAAATTCTCTAACTCCTCTTCTCTGTTCTCTCACTCGCTCTCCATCCCTGTGTTGCGTTCCTTCAGGAGCTTGCATTTGAGAACACTCAGAAGTATAAGGAAGGCAAGTTCATCATAGAGCTTGCACACATGGTCAAAGACAATGGATGGTAGTGCTGCACAATTGCTTTCTAACCGTGTCATGGCCATCACTGTTTCCACCACGAGGAACTCGACCACTCACCCGTATCCGGAATATCAAACTGATCATCGCCACGTGTCATCTACATACGCCATGCTAACACTGCATTCTTGTGTCAAGACATTGTGAAGATACACCAAAGCAAAGAATGTAATATCCCCTACTGCTCAGTCCAGTTTATAACTTGATCTCGAAATTTGTACAAATGCTCTTCTTGAGTTACGCTGCATCTGACACCCAGCGATAGCTATGCCAAGTAGTGTACTGCTTACGACGACTCAACTTTGCGTGTTGTGTTAGCACCTGTAGCATCTAACATAGCAATACCCAACCCTGTAGAACTGCTGCTGCTGCTGTTGCCTCTTTGGTGGACTTTGCTGCCGGAGTGTTGCAGCGGCGTGTTGCAACGGGAAGGAAGCTGAAAGAGTCATAGCATACACATAATGTGCGCCACAACCTTGTAAGCTGTCTTGCTTAGTGTTCTTGATTCTGCAGTGATTATGTCCTCACCTCATCACCCTCACTTGCCAATCACCCAGCATCATTCATGTACATACGCTGATGCTAACACACCTGCTCTTGAACTATCTTGCTCTTTTCTGTCTGTTTCTTGATCAATCTATCTCAAAGTCGTCTTTGTCAACACTGAACAGTAACATTTGATTTTCAATCTAACTCCTATACTATAACCATCAAGATTAATTATAACAGTTTATGCTCCAGACCTCCTGTGTTGTGATTGCGCTCACTTGCTAACCAACAACTCGATAAGCCACTGATCTATCATGGAACAAGCCAATATTGAATGTTCACGGTGTCTACCACCGATGTCCATCTGGTCTGTCTGTCTGCATCATTGTGCGTTTGTGTGTGTGTGTGTGTGTGTGTGTGTGTGTGTGTGTGTGTGTGTGTGTGTGTGTGTGTGTGTGTGTGTGTGTGTGTGTGTGTCTCTGACAGTACCTCCCTTTGGGGAGCGGCGTGGCCATTTCTGGCAGCTGTCAATAGTAGTAGTAGTAGTAGTGTGTGTGTGTGTGTGTGTGTGTGTGTGTGTGTGTGTGGGGGCTGAATAGTGGTGGTCAATTCTTCAGCCATACAAGCTGTTGAATGATGCAATCCCAGCACAGGTTGCTATGGCTACAGCTATGCCTTCTGCTGTAGCATCGATGCATCACTATCAACGCCCCTGGCAATGGGAGTCAAAATGTGTATCTGCACAGGGAGATCAGTCTGAAAAGTGAAACACTCAACCAGATATAGTGGAAGTCCTTTGGTCTCGATACATGTAGGATACACGTTCTTAGTTTGACAGCATATTACAAGGTGGTGGAACACCGTGTTCAGAAACAGTGTCCCTTACTACCACTACAACCATCCACAGTTGGTAGAGCCCCGGTCTTGCGACCATCTGAACCGTAGATTTATGGGTGCTAGACCCAGTTCTGACCCTCATTGTACTATGGGAGTTACTAGGGGGAGTTGTTCAAGTCTTCTTGTTGTTGTACCGCCACGTTTGTTCTGAATTGATCTTCCTTTTATTTTATACTCTTTCCTTTCCTTTTTTTCAACTTACTTCTGTGTAGGATACATGTAGCCTGCTTACCGCAATCATCGTCGGAGTCAGTGATCAGTCCAGGGGTAGGCCAGACTCCCAGATCAGAGCACTCCGAATGGCTGCACCCTGGTACAATACCAGTGGTACTACATGAGGTCTTCAAAACAGTCCAGCAGTAGGGCTCTGAAAGTGTACGCAAGGTGTGTTGATCTGGGTTTCCACACACTCACAGAACATAGGAACAACTTGAACAGGCAATAGAACAAGATCACTGCACGCGTACCATGTATTCTGCTGTGTATATGCGAGCAGCTATGCACATAGGTAACCGTGTACGTGTGTAAGCCGAGATCTGTCGCTTCGTTCACCCAATTTGGGGGCACAGTGCATATTCAACGGACAGCTGCTTTCAACAAATTTCTTGTATTATAATTTATAATAAACTATGCTTTGTTATCAATACAAATACAAAATTGCTCTGCACAGCCAGCCGAGATGTTACTTCAAGAAAGTACAAGAAAACGCAGTAATGAAGGCATGTGCATGCACATGTTGCAATCTACATACATGTACAAGTATTACAGCCCAGCTGGACTATTTGCCTGCATGTGCGGACATCAGGTATACTAATAAGGGAGTAAAATAAATATCAGGGTTTGGAAATGCTGTCGACATGTCAGGCCAAAACAAATAATGACCTTGTTTCCGGTCGGCCGACCGGGCCACTTTTTCCCAAATTCTGCCGGAAACTTTTTTTGGTCCCAAATGTATACAAACGGTGGCAATGCCGTGTGTGCAAGTGCACTCAACGAGTCATAACTCAGTCAAATCTCAACCGAATTCCACAATCGAAACACCTACAAGGTAGCAGAGATGCTCAGCTGTCGGCTCGAAAACCTCCGGGGTCGATACGAGCTAGAATAACGCAGCTGGAAGGACTCAAACTGTTTGCTTGATTTCTCAGGATGTAAGAAAACAGGAATACAGTGTGTACACCACATGCTGTACAAGAACAGTGAGTCGGTCAACTTTGGTATTGATCCTTGCCATGATATATGTACAAAGTACATGTGTAGGTGCTCTTGTCCATCAATACCACAACGATTGAGGCCGGAACCGAAAAAAAGTATCCAAAAAAAGTTTCATTCCGGCCGACCGAGTCTCCTTTTTGAGGGGTTGCCGACCGGAAACAAGCCTATTTTTTTGTTTTGGCCTGATCATTAATTCTTGCACGAATTTTAGGATTACATGTACATGCACAAGCATGTACTACAATTTTTGATAGAATTATTTCAAATTTCTTTAAATAGGTGGCGAGGAGACAAAATTAAAAGTAAAGTGATGAAAATAACTAACCGTGATGCAATGTCCACACCTTATGAAGCAACTAACTTTTCATTTCTTATTGAATTCTGGAGAATTGGACGGTCCCGGTTGTTTGCAACTGCCTGACAACAAACTTAGCTGTAGCGGTTTATCAGCCGAAGCGTGAGCTCCACGTAGCCGGGATCAACCAAATTCTATGGTCTGCCTAAGAATCACGAGTATTGTAACGCATCAAACGGACAGTTTGCCATGCTCAGGTTTCCATGGCGATAGCAAGTACAGTCGGTGTCATACTGGTCGGCAACCAAGCTCACGCTTCAACGATTGTAGCCATGGCTCGAGCAAACGCAGCAGCACACGGCACAGCACCACACGCTGCTGGATCAGCCCAGTCCTGTAGCATCGTGGCACGGCGCCTGCCCGTATCCAAGTGACCGGAGAATGTCTGCTATCACAGCTTTGAGGCGACGGCTGTGACGCCGGGTAAGCGTAATGCAGGCATTGCAAGCTCCACAGCATCTTCCGCACAGCCCCAGTGTATCGTGAAGCCAGACCCTCCATGCCCGTAGTTGTGCACAACTGGCAAGTACCGTCCGTCATGCAATCTCACGTTCTCCAACGCAATGCGTACGCCGTCTTTTCGCAGAGGTCTCAACCCTACCGTCTCCTCTAGGACGGTGGCACGGCGCAGGCTGGGTATCACTTCGCAGCATCGCGCCCAGATGTCTGCAGAGTCGGTGGGACTCACTTCCGTGCTCCAGTTTCCCTCCTGAGTTGTTCCGCCGAGGACCACCATGTCCTTGTTGGGTATGATGTACGTGAAGACACTGCCTGTGTTGAAGATTGTGATGTGCTTGATCCACGGGGCGCGCACTCGCATGATCTGTCCTCTAACCGGCACCATACTCATGTCATTGAACAGCGTACGTGACGCTAAGCCCGTGCAATTCACCACCAGATCGTACTCGGCTAACTCGTCCATGCTCTCAATCTTCTTCTCCACGAACTGAACGTCTGTTTGAACGCAGACTCGTTTGAGATAATCCAGATACAGGCCGCTCTCAACTATAAGTGTTTGCCACATCCAAGCACAGGGCGATGGCAGTCTTAAAACAGACTTCTCCTCATTGTTCAACATCTTGAAAGCATTCATTTTCCTCATCCAGCCGGGCGGGTCATCCTCATTGTCTGAACCCTCCACAACGAACATAGGGAAAATCCCACGCTCCGGACCAGACACGAGAGCCATATGCTTTTCCAGCCACTTGCGAGTGGTAGTTGTCCATCTGTCCAGCTGCTGAGGCGCAGCATTCGCTACGCTGAACGGACGAACCAATCCGGCAGCCACGTTGCTCGTTGTGCTGGGAGGGAAACTTTCCGACACGATCGTCACCGACGTGCGAACTGGCGAGCCATCGCCATAGTGGTCCCTCAAACGCTCAGCGAGTAGCACAGCCGTTGAGAGGCCAATGCAACCACCACCAAGCACACAGACTCTGCGATGTGCTGCAGGTTGAGTGCGTTCGCTAGCGCCACTCAAATCTGACGATGCGGCCATAGCCCACAACAATCAACAGACTAGCAAGACGATACAGCGATAGTTCGTTTCAACTCTGCATAAAATACAGGCGATGAGGGACTTTTCCTGTGGCCATAAAGAACGATGACTTACTTCAGCAAATTCTTACCAGTTTCCTAAGCAGCCGCCAAGAGTTTTCGCACGTGTCGTCCTTGTGACTTCGGAGTTTCGCAACTTTCGGGTTCGTCGTGAGTTACTACGTGGTCGGCAGCTGCGTTAGTACCATGTAGCTCTATCTAGATGAAGCCCTGGTCCTCGCAAGAATGAATACTAGTAGTATTTAATTAATAGCTGAAAATTAATAATAATTGCTGCAGGTAATAAATATCCGCGACCAGCACCAGCACGAAATCTTCATCATATTTTCAGGACACGACATCTGCATCATGAATGATATCAGGACTGCAGAGTGCGCAGTAGGTGGAGATGGTCGATCTGATCGGACGTCATCATCGCCATGACAATTCCACTAAAAAAACCCTAAAAATTAATGATAGAAACCGTTCTAATGAATGGGATATGGGCGCATGGGACACTTCAACTACATTGTAATCTCTTTTAAAAATTTGTTCTAACATTTGATGAAGACAATTCGAACGCCCCCTAAGAATCTCAGCTGATGATGTTCGTATTAGGTGAACAGCAGGGAGCCTTCAAATACTTTTTGACGACTCCCTGGTGAACAGTACTTAGTTGCGGCACAGTGTTGCACTGCACTAGGCAGGTGCACTAGCGTCTCGAGCTGCCACATACAAAGCGTCCATATGTGGTTCCGCTCATTCCGCTGTATACCTATCCCCCGTTATTGATTCTGCTGACTCCCCCCCCCCCCCCCTCCTGAAATCATTCGCCTAAAAGTAAAAACAGAAAGTAAAGGAACACATTACTAATCGTTAGTTTGCACATATCCGCGTTACCACCTGCTACACATGTAGGTGTTGAGAAACACCAACACCAACACCAACACCAACACCAGCTCAGTCATGAGTGAAACTATTACTTCATTCGCATAGCCTCTATGCAAATCCCCGGAATAATAAGGGCCCGGATATTACAACAAAGAAAACGTCGCAAAATGTGTGCAGGACAGGTGCACCTCTGTACATGTACTGTATTCGAAATAGCTACAATGTAGTAGCTGTCCATAGATTGTGTATCATCGGTTAGCCGAAAGAAGTCATAATCAAGAGTCATGTTAGCGGAATTCCGGAACCGCTTATGTGCGCTAAATACACAGCGGAATTGTTTATGAGTGCAATCACTGCAATGTCTATCATTCATAGTACATGTACTTCGAAGTATATAGAGTGAGTCGCTAGTGCATCGCATCACGACGCTGTGCTGCTACTTTGCCAAGTCATCTCAACTGAAGATGTACTGTACTGTAAAGTGAGAAACTTTCGCTAGAGATTAAATTTCGCTATTTTCGCGACCATCACACATTCGCGAAAATAAATCGCCGTAAACCTCTCCGTACACTGATTAGATCTCTGTCCCTCCAGGAAATCGCGATTCCACGGATGCAACAAATTTCGCGATTTTGGCCCAAACCCGCGATTTTCCGCGTTTTTCGTTGTTTTCTGCACTACAGTCAACTTCGCTAATAACGACTTCGGATATAACGACAATTCGCGAATAACGACAGAATTTCCATGCCCAGAGCGAAGTCTCATCTGACTGTATACATTTAACTTCGGATATAACGACTATCTGAATAACGACAAGTCGCGAATAGCGACATGATTTTAATGCCCCGAGGTCATATTCACTGCTTGAATAACGACTTTCTGGCTTTTTGACAGCTATTTCAAGTACCTGTCAGTACCAGAACCCGTTGCGATGGATAAGGCACACATACAAGAAGATACAGCCAGGAGGGGGGGGGGGGGGGGGTGCTTTTTCTATTTTTCTTTTCTTCAAAATAGTTGGAATGATCAGCACACCTATTGCACATGTAGTTGTACATGATTGCACATTATAAGGGAAGTTAAGGCAAAAATTAAAAGTTCACCAGTTGTAGTCTTCGGGGTGCTGAGTCGAATGGTCTTGGTCCGAGGAAGCTGAAACGCTCCCTTCCTACTTAAATCCTAATCGAACTCGCGCACTTCCACTGATACTGGGTGACTGCGCCCTACTAGATGGGGATTTGTATGCAAAATGTCACTAAAAGCGCCATTTCGTTCTTATTAAAGCGCGGATGACCGCGATTGGCCCATAGCACCCCGAAGACTACAACTGGTGAAATTTTAATTTTTGCCTTAACTTCCCTTTTAATCTTCATACATGTAAATGAACATGTCCCTGTAGATGGCTCCAAAAGGTTAAAGGGGAAGTTAAGGCAAAAATTAAAATTTCACCAGTTGTAGTCTTCGGGGTGCTGAGTCGAATGGTCTTGGTCCGAGAAAGCTGAGACGCTCCCTTCCTACTTGAATCCCAATCGAACTCGCGCACTTCCACCGAAACTGGGTGACTGCGCCCTACGAGATGGGGATTTGTATGCAAAATGTCACTAAAAGCGCCATTTCGTTCTTATAAAAGCACGGATGACCGCGATTGGCCCATATGTTGTAGTCCTTTGGACGCTGAGTCGACTGGTTTTGGTCCGAAAAGGCTGCGATGCAGCGTTCCTCCTTTATTCCCAATCGAACATGGTTGAACAAGCGGTCACGTGCTCCTGGGTGCCAAAATCACCTGGTCACCACGCCAGCAGGGGACAACTTTCACACCAAGGTTCAACTCGAGTGACAGGACTGCACCCAAAAAAGGTCAAAACAGGCTGTAAGTTGTACCCTGCAGGCACGGTGACCAGGTGACTGGTGTACGCAGGAGCATGTGACCGCTTGTTCAACCATGTTCGATTGGGAATTAGGGGCGAACGCTGCATCGCAGCCTTTTCGGACCAAAACCAGTCGACTCAGCGTCCAAAAGACTACAACATATGGGCCAATCGCGGTCATCCGTGCTTTTATAAGAACGAAATGGCGCTTTTAGTGACATTTTGCATACAAATCCCCATCTCGTAGGGCGCAGTCACCCAGTTTCGGTGGAAGTGCGCGAGTTCGATTGGGATTCAAGTAGGAAGGGAGCGTCTCAGCTTCCTCGGACCACGACCATTCGACTCAGCACCCCGAAGACTACAACTGGTGAAATTTTAATTTTTGCCTTAACTTCCCCTTTAATTTTTCAATAAATTTTTCAATTTATTTCCCTTGGATATTGACTTTATTGTTCCTTTCAATTGCAATACGAAAATAAAGTACAAATTGACCTAGAGCATGAAAAGAGCTTCATTTCGATATGCATGTCATACTATACAAAATATGGGTTCACATACATTCAAATGGGACTTCGGATATAAGGACACTTCGCGGATAAGGACACTTTTCTGATGCCCCGCCGAATGTCGTTATTCGCAAAGTTGACTGTATATCTCACGTTTTAATGCACTTTTTTCACGCAGTTCTTTGAACCTCTTTCCATGATCCTGTAGGTTATTTGCACAGTACGACTCCCGAGTAGATATACGATGCAACAAATTTCGTGATTTGGTCCAAATCCGCAATTTTCTGCAAATAATTCCGCGAATTCCCGGTAAGTTCTGCATCATTCCGCACTTTTCGTCGCATTTTTTCTGTTACTTTCTGCCGCAATTTCTTGCGCAAGTTTTCGAGAGTTTTTCTCCGCAAATTCCCGCAGGGACAGACTGATTGTAGACCGGACAAGATCCAATTGAAAATATAGAATCGCAAACGTTTCTCATCGTGAACCAGCCCGATTTATGAAGACGCTAAATTTGCACGCCGCGAAATTTTATCGCTTTACAGTAGTCACAAAACCTCATTATATAGATCATGGCCTACTTATAGTACAGTAGCCACTACAGTATTCACGATAACATGCAGGGTTTACATCAGGGAGTCGTAAAATACCGGTATTTTACGACTCCCTGGTTTACATGTATGTAAGAAATAGCACTAAAATCTCAAATGCTTTTCAGAGGGCCAAGCTCTAGCTCAAATGCAGTCTTCTCTGGTCTCACTGAATTTAGTTCAGTCGCGACTCCCTGGTTATGACGCAGAGCATATCGCAGCGACTCGCAGGGCCACACTGGAATTACATGTACATGAAGGCAACACAACCGAGATCGGGGATGCGAGAACAATACCTGCGCACACACAAAAAGTACACTGGAACAGGACATACGTGGACAACTTTTCATCATCTGCCTGGCTAATTTGAGCTAGAATGTCTACTTCATCATGTGAAGTCAGTGCAGGTCTGGACATGGGCATAACTGACAAGTCCAGACCAGTAGTGGCAGCTGCATGGGTTGTGGTGAAACACACACTGGCAGACTCACAGGTACCAGGCAGCCATGCACATTGCCATGTCCAGCAAGAGTGGCGACGCGTTAAGAAAATGAAAGCGGGGCCTCAATATTTCTTCATCTCTGCCCGCAACACAGCATTTAATAATAGACAAGGAGAAACAAACCTAACAAACAAAGAAACGGATGACAAACAGAAAACCCCGGTAAACTAATATACCGGGTTCGAGGTTAAAACAAAGCCTTGAACACGCCACACGGGAACATGTACCAGCAACCGGACATACAACACCAGCACAAAAAGAATGCAAGTCAACAGCGGAAAGGCATTGGTGAAAGGAGTCGGAAAAAGCGAACATCCATGGCGATAAAACTGATCCATAAAAAAAGACAAGTCGTTGGTAGGTGATAACTAAACAGTGAATTATACATCTGTACGCAGCTGTGTGCAGTTGTACAGAATGGGACCAGTGACTGACAGGTGGGGTTAGGTGATTCTAGTCGCACAGCAGCAGCAGCAAACTAAGTAGATTATTCAGTGGTACAACACTGTGGCACCGCTGGCATTGCCATGACAACAATGTGCGAGACAAGGACAAAAACAAGAATACAAGTCATGTAGCAGTATCAACAATCACAACAACAACAGCAAGAACAGTGAAATGGTATACGTACTAGTATACTGCTCCTCGGTGTCAGCAGCAGCAACGAAAAAGGGTGCCCATGCATACTGCTCGATGGCGCGGCGATGGTCTCTGCCACCTTCCAAGTTCTACCGTTCCGCAAAGCGTTAGTTTTCCTTTTTCGCTTTGCTTCGCGTCTTTCGTGGCTCACTCTCCCGAGTCTCCGCTGCCCGCTTTGCCGGGTTAAACCAAGGAAGCGAGAACTCCTTGGGAGGCAACTTTGGCACCAGTCGACCAAAAGCAGTAACAGGCAGATCATCAGTGACCTCAATACTCTCAATGCGGTCCAGTGAAGGCATGAAGGTATTGATGACTTCGCGACTCTCTTCCGCGTTCTGGTTGTGCCAACGCACTTCTTTCTCTTCGTACCGCTTCAGTAGCTTCTCGTGTTCACGTTGTTTCCGCACACGCTGCATATCCCAACGCTTGATACGCTTCTCCTCTTGTTCATGTTTCGAATGCCGCTGTAGGAATGCCTCATCCGACAAGTTCTCGGTGTCTTTACCACCCTGAAGGCGACGTGACGTTGCGTGCGTGGACTTGGGTTCGGGCTCAACAATGCGCCATGATGGTACTTTGACGACCTCGCCGCGATCAGCCTCAGGCTCATTGTCCCTGGAGAGAGCGGAGGCAAACTGCTGCGTTACAGGTGCTTCATACATTGTGTTCGTGATGAGATGGTTGGGTGGTGCAGGTGTGCTTGGGCGCTTGTTAGGCGCCGACTTATTCGCACTAGCACGGGCACATGGACTCGGCGAGCGGGACACGGATGGGGAGTGTGGTGATGAGGTTGCTGACAGGTGTTTGGCTTGAACTCTGCTGCTGGATCTGAGCTTCGCGTGTTGTGATGATCCAGTACTAGTCGCGGGCGTGGATGAAGAGTTGGATGAGGCTCCAGCCTCTCCATTGTCTATTTCTGGATTACCACGAACACACGCAATAGACAAGCGCCGATTCTGACGTTCAAGACGTCTTTCTAGCCGAGTATGGCTTTCTCGCAGTTCCTGCATTTCTGCTTCACGTTCCAGAAGGGTTGCACGCTGTTCGTCAATCATACGTAACTGCATTTGCCACAGCTCACCAAACTCAACCTTCTCTTTACTACCATTAAGAGACGCACCGCAATGAAGGCAAACTGAATTTGTTGTTGGTTTGTTGCTTTCTGCAACAGATGAACTGCGTGATCTTCCCTTCTTCTCAGACGTCTGCTCACTGATTTGCTCTCTCCCGAGTGAGCTGGAACTGGAGCGCACACTGCTAGTAGTAGCTTGGCCAGTCCTCTCTGATGTGCGCCTCGAGCGCTCACCCACCACTTGATCACCAATAGTAGTAGTTGTCGACGTAGGACTATCACCTGCTGCGCTCGTCAATGACGTCGAAGCATTCTGCCCCATTGAGATAGGTTCTCCTGGCGGGATGGCTGAACTGGAGCGGAGGCCTGGTCGGGAGCCAACGCCAAATTCTAATGTCTTGATTTGTCCTGCAGAATCCATTCGCAATTATTCTAAATCAAGAATTCAGTTTCCAATATTTAACTCACAAGACAACAAAGAAAACATCCACGCTTCATGTTAACAACAGCGGCATGAAGTAGGATGCGGAGGAGGCCAGACAAAATCTTCACTCTTCTTCTCGCATGCTACCACTTACTAATAAAAATCTAGAGCCGTAGGTGCATTGCAATACCGGTATTGCATATTATTGGTCTCCGCAAAATAAATTTGAGCATCTGTACTGTCCAGATCGATCGTGCAAAATGAAGATAATTGAAAATTCGATTTCGAGTTGTGTTGGCTTTACTTCGAGCTTCGCGTGCGCGTGCACGCAGCCGCGTAGCCGCCCCCGCGGCCGGCGCATGCAGCTGCGCTGTGCAGTATGCGCAGTGTGGATCATGCATGCGCTCGCTACGCCCGACGCGGTGCGTGTACGCGGTCACGCACGGAGCCTCGGATCGCGGCCGGGGAATTGGAAGTACCTTTCGAATGACGTCATCACACGATGGAAGGAGAAGGATGACAAAGACAAAAACTCAGAAAAAGCTTTGATCAATCAACATTCAAGAATCAAGGACTTTCTGTGCTTTCATTGAGATAAAGTAATGTTGTTTGACTAGGAAATGGTAACCTAGATGGCGGGGCTTGTTTCTGTATTGCACCGATATAGAAGGCCGTGAAGGATCATGTCTTCTGCATCGCAGAAGCAGTCAAGGACGTGGTTTCGTGCACTGACCTGCTCACGTAACCAATTTGACACTGACACAGCAATGGACAGTACTGATGGAAGCTTCATCGTTGATGACGATGCCAGTCTTATCGTTCCAGGACTGGGTGTTGGTTGCTGGAGGCTGGGATTAAGCCTACATCAAGCTCTGTCTGTGCTGCAACGCCGTATGACACCTGATCAACGCGTTGGAATAGAATTGATTGGTGCGGCAGAGTGCGATGTGTGGCTGACAGTACCAGGTTACGTGAGGTTAGAGTTCAATGGTGACACTCACCTATTACAGCAGGTTACTAGCTACTGGCCATGGTCACGTGGTGGTGTCTTCGTACAACTACAACCAAGACAGATCAACAACGTGACGGCCTCCAGAACTGAGCTGGTGCTGCCGCGACCATTCCGACTATGTCGACATGGTGAGCAGCTGAAAGTCCAGGATGTGTTGGATTTCAACTTTCCAGTGTGCAAGGAGAAGGTTGATGCAACAGGCACGATAGATTCTTGTTCGCGCCACCGGTTGCGCTTCCAAGGCTTATCGTTCCAAACCTCGGTGTCTGAACCGAGTTTGTGCTCGGCAGTGTCTGTGTTCAGTTTAGATAGCGATGATAGGAGTGGCAGTGCTATTGCTGGGGGTAGTACTAGTACTACTGCTACATGTAGTGGTAGCTTAGACAGACTGTGTGGACGGAGAGGCATGTGTCCGGTGAGTGTGTCCAGTATTGTGGAGAACACGCCATCACCGCGATGCACTGGCGTGAAGATTGAAACGCTGGCATTCCGCCGTACAGCCACCACCGCCGGCGCCGGTGAGACTAGCAGCGGCCGGAGCAGGACGAGTGACGGGGACACCGGCAACAACACAGAGCGTCTGACATGCCGGGGGTCTGGCGGCGGCGGCGGTGCTGGTGCTGCTATGACTAACACTCACATGGTGATGTTTGGTGAGAGTGTGCAGTCGGTTGTAGGCAGTCTAGGCTATCCAGATGCTGTCTACTATTGCTCTGCCAATGGTGACGAGATGCATTCTTGGAGAGCCAAGCCAAGGAAAAAGGCGCCGGCGATGTTCACACGACAGGCATCCAAGAAACTAGGAACACCTCAGCAGGAGAAAACGACTTTGGTGTCGAGTGGCAACAGCAAAGCAGCATCAGCTGGCAATAAAAAAGCAGGCAAGACAGCCGCTGGTGCACTGAATGCAGATAAACTGAAGCAAGCTGGCACTGCTGAACAGCAGCAGCAAGGACAGCAGCAACAGGAGGGTACTAGCAGCAGTGCATCAGACACCGATCTCGTGTGCTACAATTACTTTGACATTGGCATGGATATCGTGTTCACGCCGGACACCAGTACGGTTTGCAGGATTGTGTTGCATAGCAACTCGCCGTGTCATCCGTCCTTTGGTCAGTACAGCCGATGTCCGTTCCGATTGACTGCATCGTGTTGCTGCTCGCTGACGCAATGCCAACATCCAGCAGCCAAGCACTTGCACAGCCGGTCCTACATTACCCCATCCACACGCTGGCCCACACTCGTGGAGAAGAATGCATGCGGATGTGCCAGACTGGTAAGGGGGTGTACAGTGGATGGTTGCTTGTATCTCTGTTACCAAAGTACTAGTAATAGTATCTGTGCTGATATGTATGCGCATATCGATTTTCGTGCTGGGGTGTGCCGACTGCTTTGAACCTCTCAGTAGAACATGCTTAGCATATGATTCTCCCAATCTCTCTCACTGACTGTCCCTGTCTGTTATACTGTGTATGCGCTTCGAAGTAGATCGTTTGTTCTCTGGAGTACTCTCATTGTCCTTCTCTCCTACATTTCATTTTGCAGTCTTGATTTTGACAATTCACCGTCTGACTGTTGCTTCTTGCTGCTGCTGCTGCTGCTGCTTCTTCTTGCTGCTGTTGTTACTATCCTCCAGGTTGGCAATGTGGAGTATCGGAATTTCAGCTGTAATGCACACACTGCTACTGTACAGGGCAGTACCGGTGGCAGTGGCGATGACTGTGGCAGCGGTCGCAAAGCTGAGTATCTCTCGCACTGTGCAGTTCTGGACCAGTATCTGTTTGAGGTCATGGCGGCATCCTGTCGCGATGGACATCGCCTGCAGTCCATCACCATACTGCAACACCCTATTGATACTGTTTGCCATGGCAACTACCCGGGCCGCTCCATTAAACAAGTCCACGAAGAGTTTGAAGCCAAGCAAGCAGCGTTGCTGAAGAAAGCTGCACGAGTGGCAGCCAAAGAAACGACGAAGTTTGAAGTTCCTGCGTCTGACAGTTCCTCTCAGCAGAACAGAGAATCGAAACGTCACAAATCAGCAGGATCCAGTGCAACAACCAGTGCTGGCACGGCTAACAGGAATGTCACCTCTCGTGCAACCAAACCTCCCTCAATTTTAACCGTAGGCGGCGGCGGGCAGAAAAGCAACGATGGTGACGCATCAACCAGTGTTAGCACGTCACCTGTCACACCCACAGCGACGGCGGCCATTGCTGACAAAACTGAGAAGAAGAGCAAGCAGATGGCAGTGATCACGCCACGTCAAACAGAGACCAGTAAACTCCGCAAGGACAAGTCTCAGAAATTTCGACTCGGCAGTACAAGCGCCTCACCCAATGCCAGTAGCAGCAGCTCAGAGCAGAAGGCAGCCTCGGCGAAGAAAACAAAGAAGACACCATCACAGGCACGACTGTCTTCATCAAGTCGCAGCACTAAAAGCAGCTCACATGCTGAGAAGCCTACAAGCCTAGCATTACCCTCACACACTGGAGGAACAGACACAACTGACGGAGTTATGACAACAGTGGATAACAAACCATCACCTTCGGAGCAAATGCTGTCAGCGTCACCTACTAGTACTGCTCCTACGAAGACGTCCAGTTATGACTCCGACAAGACAGCCGTACATGAAACATCAACAGCACCCAACGCTGGTCACAACACTTTGCAAGAGTATGCCAGCGCATTCCGTCCACGCGCTGCTCTCGACAGGTCTCCTCCTCGGTCTCCCCAGCTAGCAGGTAAAGCTTCGTCACAGACTGCAGACATCTACTAACAGTCTAGTGCGCAGCCTTGTTGGAAAAATGTAGGGTATATGTTCCTCATGGTACTAACCCACATATCACTATGCTGGACTGGGTTGCAAGGGACATGGAAATATGTGTAGGCACGATATAGCGTTGTTCAAACTACCGATAAGGTTAAAAGAAAGCACAGGTTTTCTTTGCAACTGCCGTGAAAGTGGCTTGATGTTCGCGTTTCTGTCTGTGCTTACTTATGTTGTTTAAAAAACAGAGTCTCCGCACAGTGGAACGGGTGCACTTGCCAGAACTCTGTTCCCGGAGGTTTCTGAAGACGCGTCTCTAGCCATTACCTCTGTGTCACATGACCGCGGTGGACCACCAGACCACAGACCGTTCTCCAGTCGGCAGGAACAACGAACGGCAGATCCTGAGCAGCACCAGGCGCATGCACTGCAGGTAGCGGCACTATCCACAACAAACTTGCACATTGTCGACTCAGCTAATCCTCTAGCATTGTCCATGCCTACGACACCACGCACACCCACTGCCGGCACTCCTTCTGGAGGAAACACTCCGTCGTCAAATCGCCGTAGTTGGACACAGCCGTCAACGTGTGGCATCAAAGACCAGTTGTCAGAGAGTCTGAAAGAGGATGATATTCGCTTGGAGTCCATTCTCCACGATCACGACGACGTTGCCAACGCCTTGTCGTGTCGAGCACAGGTAAGCAGTACATTACCGGTATGTGCAGTTGTCTACTGCCTGGTGTGGACTCTCTATTAATGTGGACTCTCTACTCGTGTGGACTCTCTACTCGTGTGGACTGTGGACTTGTGTGAACTGTCTGCTCGTGTGGACCGTGTGTCATAGTCAGCGAGCTGTCCTATGATGTTAGTAGTAGCAAGAGTACATAACCACGGTTATGTACTCTTGCTAGTAGCACTGGGTGTTTGTGCTTAGTAGTAAATGTATGCACATGTGCAGAGCGGCTGCTCAGAGATGACAGGCGCCACCAACATGCTGAGTATTGCTATGGATGTGTTAACTTTGTGGCCAGGGCATGCACCTGTGCTGTGCTATCATGACATGATTGGTGTGTGGTTCACTGTTCACTGTGTTGCAGTTATTGCGGACTTGCCAATCGCAGTGGAGAAGTGGCGCACCACACATTGCAATACGTTCCATTCTGGGCACAGCTGCCAGCACCGTCGGTCATAGCACACGTACATCAACACTGGACAGCACGTCGACGTGTGCAGAGTGTCTGGACTCTGCAGCATTGGTCAACCTAGTGCAGGTCTGCAATGATGACATGTGAGTAGAGGACAGAGGATTGCTCACTGACACAGTGAATCCAATGTTCGTCTTGGCATGCTTTGCTTTATTCGTAGCTCTGTTGCTCTGCTTGCACAGTCAATCTGCTGTATTTCTGTCTGAGAGACTGTTTGGGAATGGACGACTGTACGGGAATGGAAGACTGTACTTGTACATTGCATTGTCTAGCTAGTACAGGACGATAATACATCATAATAGAGAGGTTCCGGGGTACGATTTTCCGTGCCAAAATCCGTATGGGCGCTACGGATTTTTTCCAGGCGTGCTCCATACGATTTTTCGGCACGGAGAATCCGTGTAGACTGGCTTTCACACGAACCATGTTTCGTATGGAGATTTTGCGTCATCAGGTGCAGAAAGATTTTTCGCGTACATATTTGGCACGAGAAACATCGATTTTCGGCGGGAAGTTTTGATTTCGGTACAAATTTTCAAAATAAAAAGGCATAGCGCGGGAATGTGACGTGTTTGCGATCGTAACCTAGGCAATGACGGCAAAAACATAAGTTCCGTACTCCGGAACATTTCACTGCTCGAAAACGACGTATAAAAATCCGTAGCGCCTCTACGGATTTTGGCACGAAAAATCGTACTTCGGAACCTCCCTATTAGCATCCTGGATGTCATTACATTGCTCTAGAGAAGACTACACATTTATTTCTCTCTCTCTCTCACACACACACACACACACACCACACGCACACACTATTTGAATTTCCCTCCCTCTCTCTCTCTCTCTTTCTCCTTGTGATCCTACGCAGGCCCCTCTTGCTGAGTGTTGATATGTCCGCTGACATCCTACCAGTGATTGCACAACTGTTGAGTCCACAGCAGCGGCTCAGGTAGGTGTGCATGGCCAGCACCAGCATCAGTAGCAACATCAGTAGCAACATGACTTGTTGTTACTGCTACCATTAGCACATGTATCAGATGTAGAAAGGCTGGGACTGATAGTCGTGTACCTGTAGGTTTGCTTTAGTAGAAAGGCTGGACTGGTAGGCCACCATAGATTGACTTTGGTAGATACACACTGTACTGGTAAGTAGTGTGCAGTGTGGAGAGTAACAGCTCAACTTCCATACTGTGCTTTGTTGCTTGATTTCTTCATTCTTACAATGGCGTGGTTGATCTCTTTGACGGGATGTTATCTGCTGTTCTTCGTGTGGTGTGCTGGCTTACTGTCCTATTTATGTAGCTGGACGGAGGTTCTATGTCGTTACGTGTCAATGATGGTGGAGTATGTACAGGGAGAGATCAAGCGAGACTCAGCGTTGACTCGGCGAGGTAGGTGCTCCAGGACCATGTCTCTAACATGAGTTGTACAGAGTGTAGTCTGACTGCTCTCTACCGCTACTCGCGGGTGCTCATTTGTGTTGCTCTGCTTCGTCCGGCGAGCACATGGATCTCTTGTTATTGTGATGAACGCTCCACTGTTTGTACGTCTTTGTCGTGACAAAGATATACCGTATTTCCCCGAACTGTAGGGCCAACTAAGGGGACTTACAATCGATCATGACTTACTACTGAAGTGAAAATATTGAAATGATATGACATGGACCTGAAAATGAGGCTGTGACTTACAATCGGGTGATACAGTACTGGCAGCAGGTCCGGGCTGTTGTTCTCAGCAGCAGGCACATACTTCGAAGTAGTACAGTGGCACTGCCACTAGCACTGCCTTCCTCGTGCACTGCTCTCAGTCTCAGGACATGGTGTTACTGCTGAGCAGAGCTAATGATGCGGTCACATCTGGCTTTGCTTTGGTTTCCTTGTCTACACTATGTCACAGAGGCTACTATGGATCGCACAGTCGTTGGTCTGCGGCGTAACTTGGTCTCTCTGCATGCTAGTCTAGATGAAGCACTCAACTCTAGTGCATCACCACTATCTCCACTGGACTCTCTGCCTATTGCACCGGCATGGAGGCGCACGCTGGAAGAGGCTGATAGCAGTGAGCGATGCAAGTGCACTGAGCTCCTGCATCAGACGCTGCAGCACGTCAGCTTGTTGCTGTAGCTGCTGCTGCTGCTACCACTGAGGCTGTATTCCTCTCTCGCTCGCACATAGTCTGCTACTCTGCTACTCTGCTACTTCAAATACTTGATTGATTTGAGTTGCTAGTGTTGATTCTTCTCACATAGGGTTCCCTAGGCTCTCCCCGTCTGCAGTCGGTTGATATGCAAAACTTTTAGGTTAGAAAAAGTGTTTGAGATATACCACACGTTTTTATTACTCTCGTTTGATAAAATATATAGCAGTATTATGACATACTCCACAAAACACGACTTCATGCCGGTCATGAAAGCATACTTGTCACCTTAAGACTCTTTCACATCTTGCATACAACATGCATGTACAACAAACACAAGTACACGCTAGCTCTTTTCACCCATCAAAAACCTGCGATTGCTTTCTCTCTTCTTCTTTCTTTTTTAAAATCCTTTTTACATCTTGTGTTGGCAGTGCTGGTACATGTTTGACGTGTAACCCAATGTTTAGCAAGTTTTAGGCAGGGGGGGAGTACCCCGCTACCCTCTGGTTAGGGTGCTGTAAAGCGTGCTGTTTTTGTTTTAATTTTGTTTTTACTTTAGCATGGTTTATAACTTGATATCTGTCTCCTAGCCCCTATACGACGATAATACTTTATAGCTAGACTTTATAGCTATGATGAAGAGTCAATGCACTCTTGCTGTGATCCAATGATTGCTAGCTATGCATTTTAGCTGCGCCACGATTTAACAAGTTATTGGAAACCTTGGCGAAGTTGTTGCTGCGCCGGAAACGAGAGCGGGTGAGAAATTGACTCATGAACCTAATAGTATAAGGATCGCTGTGTGCATTCAGGTCCAGACATAATATTTTAGCTCAGGGCGTGTTGTAGCGTGCTGCAATGCAAACTGGCGCAAGCAATAGATACTTGACCCTGCCCAGACGAAACCCTTTTATTTCTTGGCTGCCTGCACCACAGCGGTAGCATGACACATGTTGTCATATCGCACACGTGAGCAGCTCTATCATATGTACGCTAAGTTGCTAACACTTGGCGACAAGAAGATTTTGTCCAAGAAAACACATACTTTGTGAAGTAGAATGCTACTACTACAATGTAGTACAATGCAGTACGTGAAGTAGTTGTAGTAAAGTCCTCAATGCCAGTGAGAAAAAAGTGCTACTAACAGGCCGGCCGGGGGTAAGCCAACTCTAACATGCTTTCACACATCTCCCCCAAAAATCACCGGCTGAAAAGGAAAAGATAGTTTCATGACTGAGGGCGCAATGTGATGTTACCATGGTTATTTGAGCATCATGGCAGTTGTATCATGAGGGAAAGTTAATGTGTTTCAGGAGCATGCTGGGCTGGAGCATGCTGGGCTTGAGCAATTATGAATTCAGTTAGTTCGTAAGAATATGTCCCTGGCGTACAGGTACAGGTACAGGTGTGAGGATTTCAGCAGCTACATACATAGCTACAGACATAGCTACAGACATAGCTACAGACATAGCTACATACATAGCTACAGACATAGCTACAGACATGGATCAACACTTGAATAGCTCATCGTTTCAGCAGCTACAGACATGGATCAACACTTGAATATCTCATCGTTGAGCAGCACAGACCAGGCGCTGTCGTAAGTCTTGGACTTGAGGCGCTGCAGCAGGCGTGTAAGGCGAGCCTTGCTGCTGCGCTGAGCGGCAGAACGCTGCGATTGTGTGTAGGTCACGGCGTGCAGTAGCTTATCGACAAGATAGCGTAACCAAATAACATTAGTCAGCGGCTTGGTCTGACTCCAGTCATTGCTGAAGAAGCACAGGCAGCAGCAACAGTATGGAGAGGAAAGTATCAGCACCAAGAGAGATACCACATGCACTGTAGCCGAAAAGGTGACTCATCCATGAAGACTTAGCCATGCAGAAGGACACACATAGGTCCAGTTCCTAATTTGGCATGCACTTGATGACATAATGCCTCGTTGCACATGACATCATGGCGGCAGTGTCGCCGGTGACTCGGTGAGTGCCACGGAGAAAGGAAGGAAGGAATGGACACCGTCAAGGACTGGCAAGTGACAACGTCGAGTATTTTCATTTCGTGGCACAAAAGAAGTGACTTTCCTCCTCGGCCAAGATATAAGTGCCCAGGAAAGTTCAAAGATGTCAGCGTTCAGCTGCATGTGCCAGTAACGGTACATGTGATTTAGGAAGTGCTACATGCACTGGTGCACTGCTAAACACTAAGACTTTACCAGTGCTTCACAGGGATGTAACAGTCAGACTAGCTGCCAAGGTGCCTGTTCACTTTTCTGCCAGCCCAGTGTGCTTACAGCAAGGAAGCCACCAAATACATACATGCCAACCTGGAGGCTCGAGTCTCCTGGACAACCTGCCTCAATTCCCTTGATTTGGACCGTTTTCCCTGGACACCATTTTCTTTGTGCATCCATCATTATCAGAGATATTTTCACTTCACCTATTCACCTGAAAATTCAAAAAAAAACCAGCGGTGCACAACGCCGTCCGGTGCAAGTGCAGTGTTCCCCATGTCATGATCATCCAACCAAGCTAGGCCCAGGCCGCGCCGCGTAGATCTACACCGCGCGAGGCATGTGTGTGGGCCAGTGTAGTGCATTCAGTGCATGCAGCATGTTGCACCAGATCGATCGAGTACTACAAACTGTACTCGATCGATCCAGTCCACACACGCCGCGCTTCGAGCTGTGTCTAGTACTAGATTCTACGTGCTCAGCTGCATGTACAAGTACGAGCACACGGCCGACTCTAGATCGAGGATATCTGAAAAATCGTCATAAAAATGAAAAAAAACATCGATTTTAATTTTTAACAGTCCCGTTTCGATCCCGGGACTTTCGCAGAACCTCCCGGGACCCCAGGACAAACAAGCCATTCCCGGGACTGTCCCGGGCAACCCGGGACGGTTGGCATTTGTGCAAAAAGTGAAGAGTTTTCGATGACAACATGCTAGTAGGTCTGTAGTAACAGTTACGTTGAGCAAAGTACTGCAGACAGCACTCCAAAACAGATCATTTTGAGTTTGCTGGAGCAGGTCTACTGAGGAGTGCTGCGAATGTGCTCGACACAACCAGAACAACCAGAACAACTAGAACATACTGTTATCCATGTGAAAAACTATTTAAAAAACAGCATTTCAGTGATTTCACGTTACTTACCCCAGCTCCGTGCGCATGAGTCTGTAGACCTCGAACTGGAAATCGCCTTTACCCGTGAAGAGAGTCGGGTCTGCTGCTAGATCGCAGAAGACTGTAGTACCATCTACATGTACATGTACAGACATCAGACACCCACAAAACCCACAAGATGTACACATGTAACGCAGAGGAATAATATATTTATTATCCTCCAACAACATCTAGTAGTAACCTGGTGCGCAGCCTATTGGTATCTATTGGTATTGGAGTTAAAAGTTGCGAGTGAATTCAATATGTCAGCTTGCCATTTCCAGGCCAGCCTAGAATTCGTAAGACCTGGCCGTAACGAAAGCTGTACGAACTTTAGTCAACTTCAGACGGAAAAGAGCTCAACGGCGAAAACTACTTTCGTTGAAATCACCGCACTACCACGCAGTAATGTACGACACCTGTGTACCGTCATGCACTGAGCGTGTGCATACCTGACTACCGAGACCAAGAGTACATAAACCAGAGTGTGCAACTCGGGATGGTTCCTGTGGGAGCGTAATTCGTGCAGTACGTCATTTCTGACGGCATGGTAAGCCACAGGTACGGTGAAAAGTTGCGTAACTAGTCGCGGTGGTGCAGGTCACTGAGTTTGTCCTGATTTCGGTTTTTTGATACGGATAGCCTGGTGACTTTACTTGTCGGTGGATGTACGCAGCGTACACAGTCACACAAAACACCGAAATCCTGAAACAGGACGTCTAAAATCAAGCAAACTTGGCTGATTTCTGGGCTATGAAACATGAAAATTTGAGCTGTACACAAGTCGCAGCTTGGCTGACCTCATCAGGGTGACGTAGTGCACGAACTGCGCTGTTTCAGATCTGATATGCACAGTTGCACACTCTGGTTTATGTACTCTTGCCGAGACTATTTCCTGTACTCCGAAAAAACTTGTCGTTACCACTTTTTGCGCAAGGTCCGAACCAATCTATTTTCGTAACCTTTTTCGTGATGCCAGATCCGGCCAAGGCTACGAAACTTCGTTACGCGCAACCTCTTGAATGATGGTTGATCAAACCATTGTTGCTACCGGCAACATAATTACTAACACTCTGACACTCTGAAGCAAGGCAGAAGATGAGACAATATCTGCAGCACATCAACAGTTACGACAGCCAGCTACGTGGCTGTAGGCATGACAACATACCATGGATGAGCCGTGACAGTGTGAAGTCGATAATGCTGATGTGAAAACCAGCCGACGCTACGGAATGCTGGTCGCCCTGGATACGGCATGTAACGATGTCATCGTCAGCGCATTCTCTCAGCAGTATGTTACCCCAGTGTAGATCACGATGTTCAAACTCCACAGCCTGTAGACAACAATTGACACGTACACGCACGCACACGTACACATACACACACACAAGTACATGATTGTACACGCACACACAAATGCACGTCTACCTCTTCATCAGCAGACAGCGGTGTGCCATTATGGGAATATGGGATTAACTACAGTCATGAATTCGAACAGACACACAAATCAACTCTCTCTCTCTCTCTCTCTCTCTCTCTCTCTCTCTCTCTCTCTCTCTCTCTCTCTCTCTCTCTCTCTCTCTCTCTCTCTCTCTCTCTCTCTCTCTCTCTCTCTCTCTCTGTGTCTCTCTGTCTCTCTTTTTCTTTCTTTCTCTCTCTCTCACACACACACAAACAGAGAATACACCAAGATTATGGTGTTGATACTCAGAACTTCTTGCACGATCATACCGGTAGTGAAATCATCAGACAGCACTATCTTGCATGAAACTAGGAGTAACAACACCATAGCCTTGGTTCACTGTGTAGTAAAGAGAGTAGTGATACACAGTGCAGTGCAGTGCAGTGCAGTGCAGTGCAGTGCAGTGCAGTGCAGTGCAGTACAGTACATGCTGGATGAGCCCTAGACTGTAGGCATGTCACTGCCGCACAGGCAGTAGTCAGTGCAGTACAGTACAGTTGAGTGCAGTATATGCTGGATGAGCACTAGACTGTGTGCATGACACAGTCACTGCTGCACAGACAGGACTTACCCTCTCTGCTGTAGCTAACGCCATGGTGACCTGCTGGAAGACGCTGATGGCCTGGCCAAAGTTACTCATCTACAACACACGCAATGCAACAACACAGACGATGAAGTTCAGTATCATGACTGAGGGTAGAGCTGCCTTGGACTCTATGAAGACAGCACCCGCTGCTATGGCAAGGCAACACTAGTCGGATGACTAGTATCAATACATGGACTGGGAGACTATCAAATGGAGAGCTGTGTTACCTGCCACCAAACTGTGACAGAGACCAGCTTAGAGGTCATAGCTGCCACCGCACAGTTAGAGCAGAGCACACAGACAGGCAGGTAGAGCAAGAACAGAGAATGGAGTTTTTTTGTCATGCTAACCACTGACAATGTGACATGAGTGTGCATGCATGAGGCTAGCTTATCATGTTCAGTGACGACAGAGCTTCGTGAGTGGTCCCAAACTACCTGTGTTACGTGGACAGAACCAAACAACAATGCCACAGTAAGCCTCCAACGTGACAAACAAGGGGGAAATTCATACCCAAACTCACCATCAAAACCACACTGACTACACCAGACTATGCAGAGCTACAAACAACCAGTCAACCGCTATTCAGGCTGGAGACCGTATCGTAGAGGAAAGTACCAACGTTGTCATGGCTCTTCACAAAACCAGTGTAACGGCTACGCACTCATCATGATACAATATCGGCATCTGACATTTGCAACTATAGGTATCCAAACTGACAGAGGACTCAACGATAAGTTGACGAATTCTTGGGAAAGCTCGTGGGGCAAGGCTAGTGAATGGTATTGACATCGCTGGTGAAACGAAATGTCAGAATGTAATGCATGGTAACAGCCAGGACTGGGACAGGTTGTGAGTGAAGATGATGACGATGCAACATTGATGTAACAGGATCCGCCATATCGCACAATGTTGTGAATGATCAAATCTCACGCCATGGAGCAGATAATTGTTCGCATGTGCAACCAAGAGTACAGGTGCATAGCACGCACAGTACACTCAGTTGATGATTGCGGCAAACATCAGATCTTGGCTACAAAGTACATGTAACAATGTGACAAGCACAGCCATGCATTTTTTCGGGGTAACGGCCTCTTTTACGGGCAAGATAAAGTCATGTAGATGTGAAAAAATAGAGATACCATGAAAAGTAAAATAGAATTTTATTCCAGTACAATACATTGGAAAACTCCAAGAAATTCCACGTAAAACAGACGAAATTCAATTGTCAATGGCCGATGCCTACCCCAGCACCATCCTGCGCATTGCATGTTGCAATGATGTGCTATGCTACACACTGTACAATATAACACTATACAGTATACAGTATACTGTACATGTACTACTACTACTACTACTACTACTACTACTACTACTACTACACTACGCATTGCATGCAGGGTTGCTGCTGCTGCTGCTGCTGCACAAGTGCTAAAACTATGTACTGTACTACATTGTTACTTGGTGAATGTGTGAGTGAGGAGTGAATGTGTGAGTGAGGAGTGAATGTGTGAGTGAGAGTGAATGTGTGAATGAGACGATGCCAACACATGCAAGTGAGTGTGACATAGTAGCCTGCGCGGACGGACGTGAAAATACAACAAGTAGTTTGAATGTTGCCTACACATTATGTGTGTTGTTGCTGTGTTTGCATGTGTGTTTGTGTGAGTGGTGTGTGTGTAGTGAGTGTGTGTGTGTGAGTGTGTGTGTGTGTGTGTGTGTTGGCCATGACTGGAAAGTGTGAACAAGCTGTCTTCTACAGTGCTATAGCTGTTACTGTGGTGAGTATTCAACATGGTATGACATCATAACATTGATAACACCAATCAGTATGACATCATCACATTGATAACACCAATCAGTGATTCTCAACAAGTTACAGATCATCACACTGCCTGATACAGTTAGCAACGATTTGTCACAACTCTACAAGCACCAAGCTGCAATAGCTATATCAGTGGAACGCATGCTAGCCAGTAAAAACTATTTGTTAGTAAGATGAGAGACAGTACGTGAGTGCTGGTTGGTTTTTAACTTCTTACCATGCTTCCGTGTACGGATTGTCCCGATTGAGTTGTGTGGCCCCCATGTGCCTCAATTCTTACCTGTTAACTGTATAGCAGTCCAGTAAACAGAGACACTTGGACAGGGATAGAGAACGTGATGGTGGGAACGGGCACGATGGACATGGACACGGACCGAGAAGAGCTCCTGCTACGCATCGCAGCCAGAGAGAGTCGAAACGAAGCGGCCAAGAGTGCCCAGACGGAGACGCCAGCGCTCGGCACATGTCTTGGCCGTGCACTGTTGGTTGCGGCACCAGTTTGTCCGTTGCCACGGCCAGGACTTATGCAGAGGGCAAGAGCGCGGTTAAGACCGGCAATGTGGACATACGACAAGCCATCAGACAAGATGCTGTTTCCAAGACTCGAGATCATCCTCAAAGTCATTTCTCAAATTTTTCCAAATGATCTAACCCTGGCCATGGATGAGCCGTGCAGAGGTGCTCTGGAGTCGCAGAGCGGCTTGCAATCATTCCTTAACGATGAGTTCTACCCGGCGTGCGTCTATTTGAGTGCAATACGCCAGAGACTGGCCCAGCACACGCCGGAGATGATGCTGCGACTGCTGAAGGAGGACGAGTACTTACGGCTATCACTGCGGCGCATTCTGCAAGACCACAACCGCTTGTGCGTGTTGGCCATGGCCCATGCCAAGGGAGAGTGCCAGGGAGACAAGTTCACGCAAGAAGTACTAGCTATATTCTACACACTAGAGTACACTGCTTGCGAACTGTCGCTCATGTACGGCCAAGAGCTAGGCATACCCACGCAAAGAGACAGAGACAAGCTAATGTCCGCCGACGATGTCAGAATTGTACAGGCGCGCGAGTTCTGGAAGCAGCACTTTGCGAACAACATACTTGTCAGCTGGAAAACGTTCTATGCCGAGTTTGAGGAGAAAGGCAAAGCAGATATCCAAAAAGCCATTGATCAGGAGCAAGTGGACAGTGAAGAAGACGCACAGGAGCCAGGCCCCGTTGACTTACCTGGTCCATGCTCTGTGAGGTTTCAGTGCATTGACAAGGAGAAAGGATTAGAGGTACACATTCGCAGACTGCTGGATTTGACCAGGGATGGCTGTGTATCGCTGTACGAATACGACATCTTCACACAGCTCATGCAACCGTTCAGCAAAATCTTCCAAGCCGTCATTCTGCTGACCCTGGATTCGCCAGCATTCTGCTTTCCCGATCGCTACCATCGTGTTCGCCAGGCACTGAAAGATACAGGCCCCGGCAGCTACATCTACACGCCCAGTCGGTCACGCCGTGGAAAGTGGGACGTCACTTACATCACACACAATAACACAGTTCGCAACATCCAACTGAACGGCTCGCTATCAAGATACCTGACTCGCATGCAAGAGGTCGACGGGGAGAAGCGCGTGTGCCGCTACCCAGGCGGGAAGAGCCAGGACCCGTGGAACGGCAACCTTGCGCGCTTCTTCCGCGACAAGCGCACCATCGAGGTGACGGCAGAGATGGACGCGCAGTACAAGGAGGCCGGCCTGAACTTTGGCGTGTGCAAGATCTGCACGGAGAGGAGCAAGGATAGAATACTGTACCCTTGCACTCACCTCATCTGTCACGTGTGTCTGGCGAAGCCTGATCGCCGCGGACGCATACGCTGCCCATTCTGCAAGTCCACCATCATGTCCTGTGAACAGATCATCCTGGAACAGCGGAAGGACGAAGAGGCAGACTGGAACCTGGGCTCTTCGATTGACGATGACTCGGAGGACCAGGAGGTTGACACTGAGAAGGTACAACGTTCAACGGATGGTGGTGACGACGGTGGTGGGCCAGGACAAGATGATGACAAGCGTGATGCTGCGTGATCGCGTCACAGCTGACCCAAAGCAGAGAGCGAACCCTCAGAGCCTGATGCAGGCTTTCCGTAACCTGCTCACCTGCTCAGCAAGGGCAATTGTGAGGGTTAGAGATGGAGGCAGGCTTTCCATACAACTAACCCGCTGAGCAAAGACAATTGCCGGGGTCAGAGATGGAGGCCAGCTGTGTGTACAACTAACTAACCGGCTGAGCAAGGGCATGGTCAGGTACTGGACTATGCCACTGTGGTGCTGTATACATAGACTTGATACACTGTAGTGCTGCACACATAGACAGGTAACATAGACTGGTAACATAGAGTGGGTACATAGACAGGTACCTTACAGCGGTAAGCACACGGGATACAACAGATCTGTTGGTGGTATCAAGCACACAGTATATGTCATTATGTCTGTGTGCCACACCGTGCAGAGTAAAGAAACCCAAGCTGTACAGACTGCTGAAACACGGCGCTGCAGCACTGTTGGTTGTATTTTCTGTTTCTTTAGTCCATTTCCCACACACAAAGAGGACTACTGACCGGATACGACCAATGATTGTACATTTCTTACGACTATAAACCATATGATGACAGAATGACAGTTACATTCAGCTTGTAGGGAACGTGTATACTACTGTATAGGCATGTAAAATAATCCATGTGTTGTGTTACTAACTTAGTATGACAAAGTTTTGAGAATTACAGGATGCCGTGTGCCAACTGCTGATGGTCATTGGAAACCAGTGCAGATGAGTGAGTGAGTGAGTGAGTGAGAGAGAGAGAGAGACCTGTGGAGAGGTAGAAATGTGGAATACTAACCAGACCAAACTGCTACAAACACCCACCTCACTATGTTCCAGGTCCCGGCCACCATTCGCAAACTCAAACACAATGAACAGCTGACCACTTGGGTAGAAATCTGTATGGAGAAACAATTCAGATTCCAAACAACAGCACATAAACCTTGACATAAGAAGAATCGCACTGGCAGAAATACACGTAACACTATATTAAAACAGAGAGGTTCCAGGCTGTCCAAGAGAGTGCTCAATACCGGGAGGCAGAGCTGGTTCAAAACAATAAGAGGACAGAGAAAGTGTGTTAACTCCGAGTTTCACGCACTAAGCTGTTTTCTGATGATCGCTTAGTGCGTGAAACTCGGAGTTAAAACACTTTCTCTGTCCTCTTATTGTTTTTAACACTATATTACATAGACACCCTCTGACAACGCTATCAGTAACCAAGTTGTACACCCCCCCCCCCCAATGGAAATGTGTGAGTACATGTACAGTGAAGATCGGATGTAAGGGTGGTAAGGGTGGTAAGGGTGGTAAGGGTGGTGAGGGCGGTAAGGGCGGTGAGGGTGGTAAGGGCAGTAAGGGTGGTAAGGGCGGTAAGGGTGGTAAGGGTGGTGAGGGCGGTGAGGGCGGTGAGGGTGGTGAGGGTGGTAAGGGTGGTAAGGGCGGTAAGGGTGGTAAGGGTGGTAAGGGTGGTAAGGGTGGTATCGGATGTAAGGGTGGTGCAAACAAGAACAGATTGAGTTTGACAACCAATTTTTGCTGCTCAAGTGTCATCGCAAGTCTTTTAACTAAGATTGGATTAGGTGACAGATCAAATATAGTGACTTTGTTCTATTTCCTAAAATTGTGTAATAATCTGCATTCCATACATGGCATAGGGTACAGGACTGTCGGGTGCAGAAGAACGGAGTGCAGAAGAACGGAGTGCAGGAGAACGGAGTGCAGAAGAGCGGAGTGCCGAAGAACGGAGTGCAGAAAGAGCGGAGTGCCGAAGAACGGAGTGCCGAAGAGCGGAGTGCCGAAGAACGGGGTGCCGAAGAGCGGAGTGCCGAAGAGCGGGGTGCCGAAGAACGGGGTGCCGAAGAACGGAGTGCCGAAGAACGGAGTGCCGAAGAACGGAGTGCCGAAGAACGGAGTGCCGAAGAATGGAGTGCCGAAGAATGGAGTGCCGAAGAACGGGGTGCCGAAGAACGGGGTGCGGAAGAACGGGGTGCGGAAGAACGGAGTGCGGAAGAGCGGAGCGCCGAAGAGCGGGGCGCCGAAGAACGGGGTGCCGAAGAGCGGAGTGCCGAAGAGCGGAGTGCCGAAGAGCGGAGTGCCGAAGAACGGAGTGCCGAAGAGCGGAGTGCCGAAGAGCGGAGTGCCGAAGAGCGGAGTGCCGAAGAGCGGAGTGCCGAAGAGCGGAGTGCCGAAGAGCGGAGTGCCGAAGAACGGAGTGCCGAAGAACAGAGTGCCGAAGAACAAACAGGCTAGGATTTCACTAAGCACAGCATACCAATTATGTACACAAGTCCAGGTGACTCCAATGTGCATATACTGCAGCACATGAAAATAGGAAGAAGGCCTAGGCTGCTGTGCTTGGAGGCTGACCCCCCCCCCCCCCTAGTTCTTTGGCATCTGACAGTACTCTACACCACTGTTTGAAAAAGCGCAGAGTCAAGTCTTAGACAAATGTGTGTGTGTGTGTGTGTTGGGGGGGGGGGGGGAGCTGGGCCTAACCTGGCCTGTCGTTCTCCGACGTATGGTCACGATTCCAAGTGTCCCAAAGTTTGAGCAGCGACTTTGGGTAGGCCCCTTGGCAACAAGCAACACTGGAAAACAATTCACACAAGCAAATATCAAGAGTGACTCGAGTGCACAGTAATCCACCAGAATGAAATACTCGTACACACAGTAATGTACACAGTAATGTACACATTCATCAATGGAAGATTCCAAAGAGCCTAGCTATTTTACGGTTTTCGCAATGTGCAGTGTGCACACTGCTAACACTAAGTACTGAAGTACTAGCTTAGGATGCACACAGTACAGTGTGTGGCATGCTGCAAACAATTCATGCCAGATATTGCATGTAGCATGCACACGAGTCACAGAGTACCACGCGTCTGGATTGATTTCATGCCAGATGGCAAACTTCAGACAACTGAATTCAGTTGTCTGAAGATTGCCATCTGGCATGAAACTATTAGTTACAACAAACCAGACGCGTGGTACTCTGTGACTCCTGTGTTACTGCTCTGCTTCCGCATTGAGCACTCTATCAAACCGGAGGACTCCGCTCTCATGTAGCATGTACATGTACACAAGAACATGTACACTGAGATATGAGTGCTATGTGCCATGCGTGCAGTACTGTACTGCAATACTAGTGACTTGGTTGTACGATGGAATTTCAGAAAGACATGATAGGCCAGGATGTGGCGTATGCTCAAGCATATCAGCAAAATGATACCCCTCCCCTCCCCTCCCCCACCCCCACCACCACCAACACAACCGTAGCACACATGCCAGAATCACAGTGTAGCTACTAGACACAGTCATTGCTCACCGGTGCAACTTGATGAAGTTTGAAGTGAAGTTCTGAAGCACATACACATGCACATGCACACACACATACACACACGTGCACGTGCGCGCACGTACACACAGATACCCACACAGAAGACAGAAGATAGCTATGCAAGTGTGACCTATACACTGCATTCATTCGTATACAGTAAAACCTGTAATGGCGACCACTCGGATACGGCGACCACTCGACCATGGCGACCACTTTTCCTTGTCACGGATGCATTCACATTCAAAACAGCTCGGATAAGGCGACCACTCGCTCAACGCGACCGACGACTACCCACCCGCGACCGCGTTGCACAGTGCTAGTACATGTAAATGTACGCATGGCATGGTGCACCATGCATGGTAGATCTACACATCACTCATCAGTGCAGGAAGTGTAGATGTACATGGTGCATGCACGACACTTGACAGGTCTGAGGACCCCAGGCACAGGAGTCGTGCTAGAGTAGCATAGGTGTGTGCACTGCGATACACTGATCAAAATGATGTATCACAATCATGTGGATATGGTCACGTGACCCACTGAACCTGGATAAGAAGACCACCTGGCCACGGCGACCACTTTTTCTCGTCCCTTGAGGGGTCGCCTTAGACAGGTTTCACTGTAATAGTTGTCGTAGGCCCCAGTGTAGCAAAAAAAGTGTTCGCAGCAGAAAGACCATTTTGGGAGAAGGGAGAAAGAAAGAAAGAAAGAAAGAGAGAGAGAATTGACATTTTCATGCCGCTTTAGGGGCCATCGGTAATACCGATATTAAATTTTATTCGGAAACAAAAACTAGTCATTTCCCTTGAACCCCCCTCCCCCCCCCCCCCCCCCCCCTCCTGAGAAACGAACACATACAAACGGCACATAGTATCGTATTTTTTTCTTTTTTTCTGGACGGGCCCGCACATACGAACCGTGCATCGATATTTTTTGAGAAACGAACAGGCGCTCAACCCACTCCCCCAAATGACTAGTTTTCGTATCTACATAAATATCGATATTTACGAATGGCCCCTTACCTGATTGCTACAGGAGCTGGTACCTGCGGTATCACCTAGCCCACTCAGCTGCCTGTAAGACACAAACACACGCACACACACCATGTACCATGTACCATGTATACGCCCGTCGCAAGAGAAGCACGCAAATCTGCAAATGCACTGGATGTGCACCCACAGATTTTCTCTTATAGCAACGATAGCGAACAAGATCTGAATGAGACAGATCAAGACTTGCGCCAGATAACTGTCTAATCCACACAACTGGCGAAGCCATGTGAATCGACCACCAATGCACACCTGGTCTACACCACACGGAGTACATCGGCATAAAACGGCCAACACAGTTACCTATGCACACCCTACACTTGCTGGGGTAACCAGTATAGCCAGCACACTGCTTTGATAGAAGCAGACACTAGATGCACTGGTACCTTGAAGTGAAATTGGAGTTACTTTACCAACCAGCCTCGGCTACCGAGTACTGGGAACCCAGAGCCAACAGACATACCAACAACCTCAGCAATCAAAAGTCTCCAGAAAAAGCAGTTTTTTCTCTCTTTTCTGCAATATTCCGCGGGATTTTCTGAATTCTGCGGAAATTCTGCAATCCGCGGAATCGCGGAATTCACGGGGGAGAGGCTGTGTACATTCAGTGTACTAGACTAGTACCGTAGTAACGCACATATAGGCACATGTGCCTGTATTCGGATATAAGCGCATGCTCTTATAGGCAAAGCACTACCAAAATTCTCACTTTGACACAATCACGGATAAAAGTCTGCAAACAGCATACAGGAACCATGAAACTGACACAAGACCTAGTCAAACACAAAGACTCTGGCAAACGAACTCTGATCGCGCATGCGCGTTTAGGCGAAAATATTTCATTTTCGAAAATTGGATTCGTAGCAAAAATTCACTTATAAGCGCGCATGTGCTTATATGTGCGTTAGTATGGTATGATGACATGATTGCAAAACCCAGCATGGAGAGAAGGGTGTTCACTGTATCACAGCAGGGCTCTCCCCCCCCCCCCCCCCCCCACACACACACACACATCATCTCTTCACCATCCAGAATTGCAGACAGTCGTTATTCATAACAATCAATTACCATAATCATACAACAGCCTGGGTCAGATGTTTTGTTGGAAATCATGTACTACAATTGTAGTAGACATGTACTTGTCCCAAGTACATCCATCCATCCATCAGACCACCCGCCCGCCTGCCAACCCATTCATCCATACGACCGACCACCCATCCATCCATCCATCCACCCACCCACCACACTCACACATGCCCGCACACAGGTGACAGCGTTTCCGCATGCACACAAAACCACCAAAGCCACACTCAGAAGTGCGCGCACTGCAACAAGATCAGCACATTCTCATAGTGTAACACAAAGCGTGCACGCTCTCTCACACAAACATGCGGCCCATGGCCTCATGCTGGAGCACACCTAACACAATCCCATCGCGTTGGATTACGTAGTCAACAACTAGCCGAACAATCGCCGGTCAACATAAAGAGAGACATGAGGGAATCGCTCCCATTAGCTATTTGGTGAATAAATTGAAAATAATTGAAAGGAAAAGACATAATAAAGGACAACAAACCGCCAGGGAATGACTCAACTATACTTTGCCTACATCAAATTTGAAGAAAGACAAAAGAACGATTTTTACGGACAGAAAAAGTATGATATGTATAAAGACGTCGGACATAAAGTGAGCTATACAGAGACAAAAAAAAGATATATTTTTCATATGACTGTGATCAAGTGTATGGGGTAAATCAGCATGTTATGGTCCTCATCACCAAGCCACCCAGGCAGGTATACTACTACCAGCGGAGACTAGCAGGGGATTAGCAGGTCAAACACGGAATAGAGCACTATAGAAATCCGGCACTGTCTGCTTGACAGCGTGGCTCTTGCACAGGTCCTCGACGCGACGCTTGCGCAGCGCATGCGGCGGAGAGTAACTGTCGGAGACAATACGACGTCGCTTGGCCATGTTCATGACCGTCTGACGGACTAGTGGGCCGAGAGAACGCCGGCTGACAACCATGTCGCTCAGTAGCGGACCAGCCATAACCCAGCGAGACGACGGCGGTGACACACGTTTGATGCGATATAAGCCGGTGTTGAGTGGATGGACAAACAGTGCTTGCACTGGCAGATTACCTCCAGCCATCGAGGAGCCATGCAGGGGTGTGACCAGCTCACCAATCTTGCCAAGCGGGAAAGACGCCCAGTCTTCAAAGCGCTCTAGCCAGACAATGATGATAGAGGTGTCCAGCTGCCAAGCGAGGGGCGTAACTGCCGAGCGAGCAGCGGCCGCATTGGTTGCCGCAGTAGGAAACGGTGTCAGGGATGAAGAAGAAGCACAGCTTGCCACACCGGCACCAGGAGGTAGATCTAGATCTCGAGCGCATTGCCCCAGGATATCCATCTTTACAGAAGACGGTATCTCATCTCCAGTCCCAGTTGCACCTGTAGCAGATGCAGCAGCAGAAGAAGACGTCGCAGCAGCACCAGCGCCATCACTATTACTTGCGTTGGAGTGTTCCTGCAGCTTGGCAATGACTTGGCGTGCTCGTTTCTGCAGCGACGGCACAACGAAAAGCACCTCAGAGTTGTTGTCAGCGAAGTAGGGCATTGGTGATTGACCGGCGTCGTTGGGCGAGTGCAGACAAGACACAGCACCCTTGAAACCGGGATGAGTGCCCAGATCAACAGGCCAGCCAAGAGCATTCAGAAACTCGGCAAACTCAGGCTTCTGCGGGCCGAGCAGGTTGCGGTTGGAGAGCAAATCGCCGAGTGATGACTGACCTGGTCGCACGTAGAATACGTACACGGTATCTGTGTGACGAGTAGGTACGCCGTCCAAGTTCTGCAGCTGCGGCTGAAACGATGCCTTCTCACTGTCCACCAACGTGAACGAGTCAGGGCGATCGACAGACTTGCTGAAAGACGACATCAGACTCTCTGGAGTGACCAGACCCAAATGCGACATCAGCAGTCGACTTGTCTGGAACACGTCACGAATACGCGGCGGCTTCATATCAACTGGCTTGACGTTGAACTTGCTGCCTGGAAGATTGGCAACAAATTCCCGCTCCAAAGCAGACTGCTGCTTGACAAGATCTTGCACGCGGTCGTGAACCTTCGCTGTCGACGGGTCCAGAATATCAGAGAGCGATGGAATGCTGGAGTCTGCTTCTGTGACTGGCATGGTCTTGACAACATCGGGCCACGGTGGACGAGGTGGTAAGACCACCGGTGGGGGGTCAGAGTGTGGCTCTGGACGACGTACTGGCGCTAACTGCTCGACAAGTTGCGGCTGAGCATGGCGAGGCACCTGTCGAAGCTGCATAGTCCATGTGTGCCGGCCACTTGGACCGCGCAAGATGACGGTGACCGCTGGTAGACCTGTGTCTGAAGTCACAGAACAAGGCAGTAAGCCAACCAGGGTGGTCGAGTCCACAGCATAGTAGCTAAATGCCAGGTCAGACACGTTACGATAGCGCGATGCAAGCTTGATGAGCGCGGCTTCATCCAACATGGACGACACGGCACCAGGGCCCATAGGTGGCGGGAAAGCACCGAGGTGCTCCAGAATGGCGTACAGCACCATTTCGGCTGCTTCCAATACACGCCTAGAGACTGGTCTGAACTCCTTTTCTCCGCGCAGGGACTTGACTGGCTCCTCATCATCGCGTGGCTTACTGACTGACTTGCTGCCAGTTAGACCTAGCTCACACACATCCAGAACAGCACGTAGGGGCTCCTCTTCAAACAGCAAGCGATGATTGCAGGTTGTCCATGCTAGTAAGCAGTGGTACGCCGCTACGATCATGCTGTGCAGATCACGAGAGTGTGCGCGTGGTGGCTGGCAGACTAGCGTGTTGATAAAGTCGCAGAGCCAGCGTACAGTGTAGCGCCACTCCACACCGCTGACACCGGGTAGGTTGAGACTAGCAAGGCCACTCATCAGGTCCAGTACGGACATAGTCACGTGAACACTGTTGCTGGGATCCACGCGCAAGAAGCGCTGCGTGATATCGCGACAGGCACGCACGCACAGCGCAGCCGCATCCATGACTCCAGAGGAACTGTTGCGCAAAGAGCCAAGGTGAGCGCCGGGTTCAGCACCTAGCAGATTACCATCAGCCGTGGGTGATTGGGCGGCGGCCGGTGTGGAACTGGTACCAGGTCTTGCTGTTGGGTCAGAGGCAGCCTCCAAGTTGCGGGCCTTCTCCACGGCAGCTACATCCTGCACCATGACCATGACTGCTCCCAGCAACAGCTGTATGACAGCGGGCGACTTCTCACACCGCAGCGCACTGAACACAAGGTTGACGATTGCACCTCGGAAGCTGGCAAAACGCGTACTGCCAGGGTCGTGCTCAACTGGTGAGATCAGATAGTCACTCTTTGAGCCAGGCACCTTGCCTGAATCGGGCCGAGATTTACTAGACAGAGATAGGTCGCACACGGTTAGGTCGTTGAAGTGCATTGGTACACACAGCAGTGACATCAGGATGCGAGTGGAGCAGAAGCGCAGGTCCTGCACATTGACATTGCTGCTGAATGGCAGCATTGCCATTGGCAGGACGAACTCTAGAGCTGCCAGATACCCAGGAACAAGGCAGAACGCACCGGCCAGATCGTTGCAGAAGATCTCTGTGCTGTTTATCAGCAAATTGGACAGCACGTCACCACGGTGATAACTGGGCAAATAGACCAAGCCCTGCTGGAGCACGTAGTAGAAGCGCGCTAAGTACACAGGCACAAACTTCTCGTCGCAGCAACTGGCACAGAATATTCTACACAGGCATGCCAGTGCTTCTGCTCGCCCTGCCTCAAACGCTGCCAGAGGTACACCGACGCCATAGCCATCCTCAATCCGACCAGCAGCATTCGCAGCAGATCCGCCCGCCATGATCCGATTGATATTACGCAGATCTTCCGGGCTGGGTAATGCAGCTTGAAACAGCCATTCGCCAAAGATATGCAGTAGTGTACTACGCTTGGGCAGTGCTGGACGAGAAGGACTGTTGGCATTGCGCGACGAGGCTGCCGCCGAAAATAACGACGCTGGCAGGAAAGAAATGGGAGCGGAACCGGCAACATCATGGACTCTCGGTTCTGCTGTGACCGCTGCTGTAGGAGACATGGCTACAGAGTTATGCGACTCATCGTCGTCACCGGCACGTGACAGCTGGCCCGGCTGCACGGATAACTCCAGGAAAAGATCCACAAGGCTTGCCACTCCTCTCTGGGCTAGAAGAAAGATGGTTGGCAGGCGTTGCAAACACGTATGCTGTTGTTCCAGGTCACCAGAGTCGGCCGCAGCTTGGTGAAAGGCAGGTGTCTTGCCGATGATTTGTGGCCGAGACAACTCCACCGGGTTACCAAGAATGAGCAAGAAGCGATACCAACATTGAACCAGCGCATCTGCAGCAATGCTCAGATTCAGTGTCTCCGCCGTCCCATCCTCATATGAGGCTTTGATGGATAACTCATCACCATGGGAGCCGCCGTACAGATGGCGAACAACACTACGTGTGAGAGCCTCGCACACCCGCGTCCACTCATCCACAACAGGCCGCTGATGGCGCCAGCCAATGACTGCTTCCTGCATCGTCTTCCACAAAGCGGGTGCAGGGAAGTTCCCATCACAGGCTTTGATCCACACGTTGTAGAGTGCCTGCACCAGGCTCTCACCTATTCTCTCAGCCAACGTTCCATACATTCCACATGGTGGCGATAGCAGCCGATCACAAACTCTCACAAGAGAATTCAGCAGCGTGTTCCATGTTGTTTGGCTGAGTTTGGCATGGAAAGCCAGACGTTGGATGATGCCCAAAACGTACATACAAAGTCGTATATGTACGGCAACTTTACTTCCATCGGAACCATTTCTTAGGTTGAAAACTCCTTCGAACTGTTCCAAGATGCGTCTTGCATAAAATTCAGGCCTGTGTCTAATACAAGTCGGAGCAGTTGAGGGCAAATTGACCAGAACGTTCAGCCAGTCTTGGTATAATTGACAACATTTTCGAATGTTTTCGTCGTACTCCAGTGGAAGACGCAGCCCGTAGGCTAAAACATTCATAATCCAGTCGACATCGTCTTCAGTGCTAATGACAGGTGGGTGAGTTGCATCCACCCGAAGAGGTAAAATAGAGTCCACAACAGCAATGGTTATCGAGAGACCAGTCTCTGGTGGAAACTTGTCCAGTACTGAAATGGGCCCTCCTGGGGCATCGCCAAACGGAGGGCGAAACGCCACCCAGCCAGAGAACATCCTTCCTTCATTTGTGGAAAAGACGAAGGCTCACGGCCGAGGCAACACGGCGCTTCTCTCCTGTTCTTCAGCTCGGAGTGCTCATCGATACATCCTATAGCCAGGGTATGAGAAGAATCACACCCCAACAAACAAAATGCGAAGCAAGATTGCAGAGGAAGATTCAACAAACGTGATGACGTCCTCGAGTTGCAAGACTTGCATAAAAAAATATCGATGCACCAGCGCAGCAGCTAGGTTACGTCGACGTCGTAGATCTACGCTGCGCCGCTTTGGCTGCCGCGCGCTAGCACTTTCAATCTGCGATAAGCACGCGCTATCAGTATCACAACCCGGCTGTAGTGTAGAGCGCCCCTGCCCTAGCGCCCAGTTGCCAGGACTGCAGGCCGGAGACGCAGGTCATCCCAGGGAAGACAGTTGAGCGTCGCATGTGGTCGAGAGACAATAAGTCGGTAACTAGTTACTTTACGCCTTGTGTGGCACATTGAGCTCGGCAGACAGCCCACCCTGCTTGCTCATTGCAGCCTGCACGTCATCGATAGAACCACGGCAGCATCTGGTGTTGTGGACAAATTAAGTAACAGTTAGTTATCCCACACACTTGCGGCGCTCTACTGTCAGTAGTCACTGTCAGTAGTCAGAAGCTGCTGTCAGTGCATGTCGTGCATTGACCAGGGAGTAGTAAATACAATTATTTGTAGGGCTCAAACAGTTAGTCCGATTAACCGGTTGCAGACCGGTTACGAAGAATTAACGGTTAACCGATAAAGATATCGGCAAGAGTAGATAAACAAGAGTGTGCAACTCCGGATCTCTCCTGCACAATCTGCAGATGCCCCCGCCCACGGCGGAATTTTTTGTTGACGTCACCTTTTTTCAGAGAAACGCGCAGTTTGCCGCAGAGCAGTGTGAGAGCACGTGCTGGACACCGACCTTGTAGTGTAAAGCCCAGCCAAGAGCACGAGGGAAAACTTTCCGAAAGACTCGCAGCGCGTGCGTCGTCGAAAAGATTACGTCAACAAAAAATTCCGCCGTGGGCCAACCCATCCGCGAGTTGCACACTCTTGTTTATCTACTCTTGATATCGGTTACGCAGTAACTTTTCAGTCAATTTTTCAAGTATCAGGTCGTTGCAAAGTATGCACTTTCGCAGGCTGTCGCACGCGTACGCAATTTCTGGGCTGTCAACTCGGTCATATCTGGTCTCTTGGTGTGAGAGTATGTATGAATGAGCATGCAAGAGAATGTACATGTGTGCGTTGCACTGAATAGGGTACAGTTTTTGAATAAGTATTCAAATATACGGTTAAAAAAGAGTCCGCAGGATTGCCGTGGCTTATAGGTTATAACCGTTAAACCGACCGTTAGCTTAGCAGTTAACCGTTAGGGGTAAAACCGTGACCGTTTGAGCCCTAATTATTTGCCAAAAAATCCGGCCAGTGCTGCACATGGTAGTCGCACATATGTACATGGTAGTTGACTACCATGTGCGACTACCATGTGCAGCACTGGCCGGATTTTTTGCCGAATACACTGGTATATATACTGCCCCCCCCCCCCCCCCCCGGAATATGGACTGATCCACCTAAATCGCGAATGACGGGACCTTAATTCACCAGTAGCACGAGGTCGGGAGCGTACAGGATAGTGCAATAGCTACAATGGGATGATTCATTACCAAACCTCGACTCGGCGCACCTTAGGCTAAGGCAAAGGAAGCAAAGACACCACTGGTGCCAGTGCTACTGTGTTATGTGGGATATGCAACGTAGGACGGCCGGCGACCATGGACCATCGCCGCGAGATACATGCACAGGTAGGAACCCCGTGCTACTGGTGCGGTCGGGTCCCATCATTCGCGATTTAGGTGGATGGGTTCATATTTTGGGGGACAATGCACCAGTTCTAACAGGACCGCCGGAAGCAGTTTTCAATTGGTCCGGTCGTACCATAGTCTTTCAAACAGTTTGTGTATAATATGGCGGTGACAAATGCCCCCCTCAGCAGTAAACATGCGTTGGCAGTTGCAAAGTTGGTCCGGTGATAACCTGACCAACCGGACCGGTTCTGGCGGGCCTGTCTAATGTCTTACTTTGACGACGGAGTGGCACATCCTGACACACCCTGACACACCGGGCCGTGGCTACACCATGCTTACATATGTCATTGAGAACACTAATACAAACTGCTGTGCCTTGCAAGATCCTGACACACGACAATGACATGCTGCTTGTCACAGGTCGCTGAGGTACGCTAGGTATGCAGAGCTCACGTACACATCTAGACTTCTGAACACACTCGCGCGGCGGAGCGATTTGTGGAGGCTACGTCACAGTGGTGTGGAACTTAGCAGATGGAACATATTACCGGTACCACAAGCCCACTGCCACAAGCCCACTGATACATCAATGTATGTCCACACACATCGGAGGAAGACTATAACTTTAAGTTTCACGCATTCGAACTATCATCAGACCAATGTATGTGTACAGCCTCTCTAACCACCCATCAACCATCATCAAGCAAATACCAAAAGCTAGCAGCAGGCAGCTAAGGCCATGTAAAATATATAGATTTCTTATCGTCAGATTTTCCTGAGAAATCGGGGCATACGGTTTTATTATATTTTATTTTCATGCATGGTGTGCCTAGTGTAGGTGTGCGCAACCCCTAGACATGCCTTTTCTTCACTATTCTTTTTTGGAAGCCATTTTGCGCAGAGTGAGATAAGTCCATGTGATGCAGATGAATCATCAGCCGTGAATAACATCTTGCAAGAGATTTTTGAGGATGCACATACGGAAAAGTGAAACAACCAACTTAGGACAACAAAGAAAATCAGGCAGCTGATAATCTCTTTCACTTTTCAAGCCCATACCACCTACACGCATGGTTCAATCTGTGGACTTGGCCTTCCAAGATCTACAGCCACGCTGAGTAAAGGCCGCATATACTTAATAGGCATAGATCGCAGTACATACAGTGCATTTACCGGAATTAAAAATAATAATAATCTGGCCGGGAGGGAGAAAATTCGGGGCGGGCGCTGACAGTAAAGAATCATTTTCTAACTTGGCCCAATACATGTAGTAGACATTTCATCTTTGTGTAACATCGACTGCTTTTGGTGCACATACACACATGCGCGCACATGTGTGTGTGTGTGTGTGTGTGTGTGTGTGTGTGTGTGCGTGCGCGCGCGCGCGCGCGTGCCGGTATGTGGAAGGAATGGAGACTCTGAGCTGTCTCGCAAACATTCAAAATACTTCAGGGAACAAATTCAATGCCAACCAGTGCATCCAGGAAAATAGTCACAGCTAATATGCACAGGTATTGGCTGTACGAGTAGCATGGATTAGCTTGGAGATGCTTAGCAGGCCGTTTGCTGGTGGTGAGACACTGGGACTGGCAAAGTGAGACTTTCAGACTGGGCTTAGCCGACTGAGATTGTAGATCTTACAGGCACATTTAGATACTCCCTTAATTTGACATACAGAACATGTGACTTTAGGAAATACACATAGAATACAATAGAGTGGCTGCTTTGAACTACTACAAGTGTCACACCTCGGCATAGTACGGTGCCACACAACCCCCCCCCCCCCCACACACACACTGGCCTACTGATAAAAAAAAGTGTGCGTAGCCTGTTCACGCCTTACATACAAAAACAAATATGCCTTACGTTGAAATGAGCATCTCTGGAATCATCTCTGCAAAGGTTTTCTGCGGCTCGCCATTGACCACATGAGATCCTTCGATTGGTATCACCTAAGTAGTATAACAAGTATCGACATGTAATTGCAGTGCAGTAGTATCACACAAGTATCAACAGTTCCATACAATAGCAGTGCAGCTGCTCTATGAAATCAGACTGCATAAGTCAACTAGTGCCCAGCCACCCCCCCCCCCCCCTCAAAAATCCGCATACACACACATTCACGCGTGCACCCACACATACACACACGTGCACGCATGCACACATATACACACATACACATACACACACATACCGTATTATCTCTAATATAAGCACAGTCTCCAATAATAGCACGTCTCCAATAATAGAACACCTTGGGGTGGCATTCAAAAAATAAAGTGCTCAGTCTTCATTATAAGCACACTATGTAAATTCATTATCTGTACCGGCGAAAAAATCCTGAAATGTGTGTGTCTGACATGAATTTGGCATGGCAACATGCCTTTGAAATGAGGTTGAAATAATAATGGAACAGTCTCCAATAAAGGAACGTCTCCATTAATAGCACGGGGCGGAGGTACATTGAAAAAATAAAGGACCGTGCTTATAATAGAGATAATACGGTACACACACATACACACACCAACACACGAACATACACACAGACCCGAAGCAAGCATACCTTGAGTGCGACTTGTTCAGAATGACCATTAGTAGCAACAAACACTTCGCCATAGACACCCTCACCAACCTTGCGACACTGACGTAGCATGCTGAAATCACAGCAGTACGCAGAATACCAATGCACAGATACATCAGTATAAATGTTCTCGCCGTAGCTGGTTCTAGCCACCCCTGCCTCGTGTATTTGGCAGATTATTCTCGTTTTGAGGCAAAGGCACATTGTATGGTGAATATGAGCTGTATGAAAGAACTGGCATCATGACTTGCAGTACATGTCTTGTCATTTTCTCCAGGGTCTATTAAAGCCTTATGCAATGCAAGTCGTGTGCATGTCAGTCAGCATCTACGGTGTCCATGTTTCTACTTCAAACAACTTCGCACAAGCTACTACAAGAGTCTTTGCAAAGCATCGACCTAATCCTAAACCCCAGCAGAGGTTACTACGGACATGACGCTGAATTACTGACCTTTTCGTGAAGATGTCACTAAATGGTATAGGTTTGATTTGACCACAGATTGCCAGTAGCTGGTCTCTGGGGGATGCTTGCACCGCCGGTGTGAGAGGAAATACCTGGAAATGTCAATTTGACGCGTGCATACACACATACGCGCATACACACATACACGCGTGCGCATACACACACACACACACACACACACACACACACCTGATGCCACTCAAACATTGTGACCATCTACAGCCAGGCATGTGTTGGCTACTGTAAAACTGCATACCGTTGATATAAACGAGCTATCACGACATGTACAATGTCATGTAGTTTCTAGACTAAAAATGGGTCATACTTAGTGACTCATACTAGACATTCAGTTAGACAAGGAACACAAGTGGCATCGAAATCAGTCATGCGATATGCTGCTGGTGTAGACCATACAGTATTGTACGTCATGTATCAATGTACTTCTCTGAGTGTCTGGCAGTATGACAATCACCAACAGTCCTCCTCGCTTACCCAGTCTGCTATTGTCATGTCACCAATCAGATTTGCATCCATATGCCGCGCCAGCACTCTGGGATCGAGCGGAACGGGCGTTTTCCTGCTGTGATCCTTGCCTGCAGCTCTAGCCTTGCTGCCTGGGTCAGTGGACAAGGCAGGGCTCACTCCATTCATGGAGGTGCTAACACCGCTCTTCTCTTGACAAACAATAGGAAACACCTCGCTAGCAGAACGTTGATGAGTCGCAGCATCCGATATAGACATATCACCCAGCTGATGTTCCACTTCTTCAACTGTGGAATCATCAATGACAATAGTTGTAGGCATGGGGCTTGCAGATGGTTGAGCATTGATGAAGTAGCGACTACACCGCAGGGCTAGTGACGTACGGTGAGCTTTGTCCTGGCGAGTGGTGTTTCGGGTAGGGCGGCGACGACGGCAGGGTTCTGGCGTGCTTACGTCGCAGACGTCACTGGCCTTGTCTTCAGATTGCACGCTGGTATTCTCAGTACTCTCACCACTGCTCACAGTATTGACCCCGCCGCCGCTGCTGCTACTGCTGCTGCCGCTGCTGCTGGTGGTATGTAACTGACATGCAGCTGCTACTGGTTGCTGAGTACCACCATGATTGCACACGCCCGTGTCCATCAAAGAAGAATCGTCCTCACTGCTGCCAACTGCCGCATCGCTGTGGTGGCTACTGCTTGCAGGACCATTCGATGTGTCATCAGACGGTAGAGTACTGCTTGCAGGACCATGCGATGTGTCGTTAGACGGTAGAGTACTGCTTGCATGCTCGCTGTGACTGTCATGCCCGCCAGCCGGCGTCAGACCAAACACTGGAATAGGTGCTGAGCTTCGAACACCGGCTGCTGAGCTGACCTCACACACTGGTGTGGACATTGCTGGCCGAAAATGGGCCGTAGCGTTCCGACTGCACCCTGTAGTTGGATTGGCAACCGGAACACGTGATAACGTGCGACCGCTAGCCGCAGCGTTGCCACAAAACGGTGTGGATGTTGCTTGAAAATCATCCGGACAAATGCTGAAATCAGGCGAATCTGGTACAAAACTAGGCATAGGTTGTGATCTCCCATCGCCCAGCACCCTCTTGCCTCGGCCGCCCGTAGTAAACTGAGCTTCTGGTGTTTCCGGAATTATTGTCTCAGACGGTCGATGCGTCAATCTGAAATCACTTTTAGCCCGAGTTGCCGTTGAACTTCCACTTGCCAGAGCGGAGGCAGTCTTCTTTGGAGCCTGCAAGGAGAGAGAGACACAAAGAAAAGGGGTTGTTGGTTGATCATTTCTTCGCTATCGACAATGTACTGCACGGTCCTGCAATATGCAGTATGCAATAACTACAATCCAATGCAGTGCACAAGATGATGACCATGCAACTACTCACCCACCGCATGCTGCATGAAAACAACGCCCGCCCGCACACAGTCATACAGTCACAATAGCACGCATGTGCACGTGTACATACAGTTGAACATCGATTATCTGCACATCGACTATCCGACCATTCGATTATCCGTAACAGTTTTTTTGGGCGCACGTGCCGTAGAGTACGCACTATGCATGTAGTGAGCCATTCAAAAAATACGAAAATTTTGAAAAGTAAAAAGTAAAAAGGTCGTGCGGCTAGTAATAACCACTGAAAGTGTGTGAGTGACAGTTTTTTCTTATCCAGAACATTTGCCTTATCTGAACACCGCCTGACAGTTGTCTGCCCAGAGGTGGTCGGATAATCGATGTTCAACTGTACTACGTCTAGCAAATCTCGGGGACAAAATTCGTTCTCAACACAACGTTCAGCTAGCCAGACACGATATAGCATAGTCGGTGTATGAGAAGTGGAACACATCACTAAGCTTTGACTGGCCAACCGTGGCCCTACCAACTGATAGTTCCCTACACAACACGGTGAACAAAATCACAGTCACCACTTCTGCTGCATAGCTCGCTGGGCATCCCATTGCTTTGTAACTTGCTAATCCCTACCCCTTTTGTGTACGTGCTTTTCTTTTCTTTTTTCTCTTCTTCCGTGGTTGGTCTCATCCTCTCCTCAATTCAATTGGCTGTCTTGACATGCTACGAGGTGCAGAAATAAATAAATAAATAAAATAACATACACCTCAATGCAATGCCCTGAGATTGAGTATGATGACCTCACAGCACATCAATACACCAGCCTTGTACAACATCAATACACCAGCCTTGTACAACATACATGCACCAGCCTTGTACAACATACACGCACCAGCCTTGCACAACACGCATGCTTATGCAGAGAAGAGGCACACTTACTTTCTCCTCGAAGAAGTCAGAATACTCCAAATCAGTCTTCTGACTCTTCTGTGCCTGCTTTGTTTTAGATTTTACTGCAAGCGCTTTGTTCTCTTTCTCAGCAGCTGTGCCAAACATCCAGGTATCTTTCACTTTCTGAGTCTGCGATGTTGACCGTGACGTCTGTGCCGTTCTTGAACTCCTTCCACGCATGGCTGCAGTAGATGCAGTGCTCGCTGGCTGTTTCTTCTTGCTGTAGGTGCCACCGACCTTCTGGCGACCATAGCCCACGGCAGTACCAGCCTTGCCACTGGCTGCGCAGCCTCTCTTTGTACTGGTGGTAGAGAGGGTACGTGAGGTGAATTGAGAGCTCCCAGCACAACTTGAACTGCACAAGCAAAGAAAGGGAAGATGTGCTGTATTATATAATTATATGATTTATTGTATGGGAGTTTTCTTGACCATACAAGTGGCTTGAACATGTTGGAACGTTATTGTTTCCCCTGTGCATGAAATCGGTTTCTTACAGGTATAGAAAAGGGAAAACAAAGCGCTGTTGTTGTCTCGGAGTTTCACGAGTTGGTGATCATTAGACATTAGGCAGTCAATTGGTTTCTTATGTACATGGATTGCGTTCTCCTCCTTCAATGTGGCAAACTGTGTTATGCTGTGCCCCGTACAAGAGGCTTTGTTCAGATCATATAAACAATGACTTCGCGGTCAAGAAGTGCAGTAAGACAATAATTCTTATCTGATGAGTCGGCCCTCGTGTCACATGCTTATGCACCCTTTCCGGCACAAGCAATGATTATGTATTCCAATCAGTACTGGTGAATGTGTAACCCCACTGCACTGTGAAGGAAACGTGTATCATCGTGTATGGATCCATACAAAACCTGGATCCAATTGGGTCCAAAAAATCAGCGTTGTCATGACTCCATGGCGTGGGCGTGACATAGTACTTGCAAACCCTATGCTATGTGGAATGAACCATCACACGTGATTCTAAGGTGTATGTACATATATGTGCATGCTTATTCCAGAGCACAATGCCCTGCAGAGCAAGTAACTGCAGCTTGACATCCTGACCCAAAAGAGTTTGAAGTTGACCTTGTTCTTGCGATGCAACGCTCACTGAACACTTCTGCGTGTGAAGGTATCAATGTGTCACGTGTGTCTGTTTGTAGCCATGTGTGCCGACTTGTGCAGAACAGTACTGTGGAATGGCCACGGTCCGGAGACTTCGGACAACATGACTATTGTTTGTTGTGTATACTGTATCAGTATAAAGCATTGCATTATCAAAATTATTATTATACTGTACTTCTGTCGGAAGAGCAGTTACAGCTCTGCATATGGGTGTGCACTCGGGGGTTACTCTTTTCTATCCTTATCCAAGCTATTGTGCTGCAGTGCAAATGTTCACAAGTGATATATCTAGCTCTATCCGTTGATGCTACCCAGATGACATGATTGTATGGACTCACTTCACAGTTTACACTGTCAAGAATTAACACTCACCCAGAGGGGACTGACGAGGACGAGGACTCAGATGACGGGGATGACACATCGTATACTGATGCTTTCACAGACTCCTCTTCCCAAGGGTCCTTAGCCCTATGATCATCAGCTGCCTGTTTCCCATAGTCACACGCTTTTTTCTTGGTTTTCTGAGCTCGCTTCGTTTGCAACATTTCCTTAGCCTTTTCAATTTACCGGCTACCCATGCACAACAACATACAGCATACTAGTAATGACAAGAAAGGAGAAGCTATAGACCAAAAGCGCGGCTGGTGAATCGTAAATCAATGATGTGCCCTACGTGCTTCGGGTACACTTCTTGTACTTTTTCAAGTTTTTTGACTTTCTTGAGTTGAGAAAGGACAAGCCAGCTTTCAAATCTCCCACCGCGACACCGGCGTACTCGCATCGCCATGGAGATGTCACTAAAAAGCTCAGTCGAATAAAAAAAATAAAATAAAATAAAGCTCGATCGATCGATCGCGATCGACGTCACGTGTAACGACGTGACGTGACGTCGTTACCAGGTAACTGGTACATGGTACATGGTTACGTCGATCGAGTCCTCATCATCCATACGCGCGCCGCGCACGCAATGCCACGCATACGATCGCGCAGTAGATCTACGGTGTATGTACGGAAGGACGATACATACGTGCCACTTCACGTGATAAAAAACTTCACGTGATCGTGACGAAAGTAATGTGTACGGGATGCTGAAATGACCAATGAGAGACGTTCGTACGCGTCTCATCGTAGCGTCCTCACGTGGAACCATGGTGAAAAGAAAATTTCTGGCTGTTCGTCTTCGCCATTTCTTCTAGTTTCGTGTTCCTTAGGTTGCCTTGCTCTCTGCAGAAGTCGAAGGAAGGGGTTTGGCACTGCTGTTGCACTCTATCTAGCAACAAACAAGGATAACACTTCTCTTGGATTATCCTGTTAGCCGAACCCCACTGGTTTGCTTTTTTATCAACTCTCGTCGGACTTGTACCAGAAGAAAGTTGGGAGCAAACCCTCCTCCGTTCGTTCTGCAGCAAGTGAGGGCAACAACCCGTGCCCCGATTCCTTGTTCCTACCACCTCGCCTATCGTGTGAACGCCATACTAGGTATCCTTAGCGCAATGCAACGGTGTAGATTTTTGAAGCTGTCCGCTACATTATTACAACAACCCCGGCTGCAGGGATGTCAAGCCCCGCTGGTGCAGAGACGATTCCACTCGACGTCAACTGCAGCCTTCACTAGGACTGATTATCTGAAAGTGTTGGGATTAGCAGAGGGTGCATCTGCAGCAGACATCAAGCAAGCATACTATAACTTGTCCTTGCAACTCCATCCGGATACAAATCCTGGAGATGAGGATGCGCATACTCGCTTTATGGCTGTGTTGGAGGCGTACGAACGGCTCAATGACGTGGCCCGCAATCCACAAGATGTGATCTCACGCATGGAGAAGGAGCGGGAAACAACTTGGAAGCCGAATACAGCAAACATGGACGACATAATGCGGAAAGCAAGAGACCATTTGGAGGAACATTATCACAAACTAGCAGACGACCCATCCACACAACCCCCGCCACCAGAAACTGCGGCACACTTTCGTCTACTTACTACCCAAATTTTCAACGTTGGTGCATTAGCTGCCGTAATGCTTAGTATTATCTATGTTATCCACTCATTGGAGCACAGCTAGTCAACTGTATGGCTGCACACACCAGTAGCCCAGGATCATCGACGTCGGTGAATCCACTATTTTCCAGTGTGCGCGCGCGCGCGTGTGTGTGTGCGTGCGTGTGTGAGGGGTGAACGCCAACGCCACAAGAACTGCACTACAGTGTGCATGTGGTAATAGGGCTGAGTATAGTACTGTTTAATAATAATAATAATACTTGAAGTTGATGAGATGCTCCGTACCGCCGTGCAATGCTCTGCCCATATTGGTAGTCGACATTGTGCTTCAGCACTCATACCCGTATTGTTGGTCATTGTGTACTAGCATATCGTCCATCGCACAAATTATTTGTCTACTTTTTCCTAACTTTCGATACCAGCATTCGTATTTATTTCTATATTATTCCAGCGTCACAACCGGTGATCATTAAATTATAATACCCTCTTCTGGGAAACAATTGCCTTGACTATTATTGTCCTGCATCTGGTTTTCCCTTAAAAAGAAATTGATGCCGTTCGACATCATCAACTCTTGCTTGCTTGTATGCTGAACAATCAGTGTGTGAGGTGGGACATGGAAGAGAGAGGTGGGAATGAATGAGCACTGAGACTATACTTATGGTAGAACACTGGCAACAGATTAAGTTAGTTGCTGGTCAACAAGTAACTTGGTTCTTTCTGGTGAATGGCTACCGCCGCTAACCGGGTATTACATTAACATTGGATAGAGTAGAGGTGCTGCAGTTTACAAGTAGTACCATAGTCTAGACTACAGTATAGAAGCTACTGAAGTATGTGATTACATCACTATAATCATCACAGCCTGGTGTTTGCATTCGGCTACCAGGGATATGGGGAGTCGCATTTTACGTCTCCTTGACGGCTACATCACAAGCAGTGGCTTGCCACTCAACGCAAAGCATAATGACGTCATCCATGTTACATGATGCATCGATGATAGACTGAGATCACCTGTCAGCAATCTCAGCACGTTACTAGTAGACAGTCATGTACTAGTACTCAGGTTATTAGCAGTATTATGTAACCCCACCAGGGCAATGATTTACAGCAGCATCAGCAGTCATGTGACCCCACCAGGGCAATGATTTACAGCAGCATCAGCAGTCATGTGACCCCACCAGGGCAATGATTTACAGCAGCATCAGCAGTCATGTGACCCCACCAGGGCAATGATTTACAGCAGCATCAGCAGTCATGTGACCCCACCAGGGCAATGATTTACAGCAGCATCAGCAGTCATTATAATCACCGTGTAGATGGAATAGAGCATCGATTGTCATACACGCACACAGCCTGACAGGACAGCGAGTTGTCTAACAAGAAGTGCAGGCGTGTAGAGTCGGGGAAACAACACAATTACACGGAATGAGACACCCTCGGCATTCTTGTGCACGCATGCGGCGGCACCCATGGCCCATGAAAATGAGCAAAGCAGCAAGAACACAGATAAGTTAGTCCTGGAATTGCAACTATTCTAACCGATACCCTGTCATTCTGCAATGAGTCTACAGTGCGTATCAGTGAGCCATCAGAGCCGTTTCACGACTCCCTAGTTCGTATTGTATTACGGGTAGAATGGTCACAGCACAATACAGAAGCCAGGTCGCCGTTGGAAACACAAACGGAGTGAATTTGGAGACTGAGAGGGATAGAGCTAACCTGCAGTGCAGAACACATGTAAGTAGCAAACACAGAAACCAGTTAGACACGCACTAGACAGACGCAATCTAGCACAACTGTACAACACCCAATAACTACTATATTTGCCAAAATCCGGCCAATGCTGCACATGGTAGTCGACTACCTTGTGCAGCATTGGCCGGATTTTTTGGCGAATATAGTAGCATATCTTGTGGACAGGACCATATGTGCCAGTCACACCACAATAGCCGAGTACATGTACTTCGAAGTGATTCTAATAGCCAACCACTTGTACCGGTAATAGCCAAGCAGAAGATACATGTGCATGCCACACTCTGGCTGCATGCCTGATGCCAATGGTATATGTTGTCCAATGGCAAGCAAGATCAGTTTGGTTGTACCCATGCAGCCATTGTGGAATACGACATGGGGTATACGTTTTGTACTATGCCACAACCCATAGGAAAATGGTGTCAAGCTATGGTCCAGAGTGTCAGTGTGGCCAGTACCTCAGAGTAACTTCAACATGTACATGTACTGGATATACAAGCCTTGCTTGATAACTTAGATATAACTGACTTGTCAGTTTGAGCACTCTGGCAAGAAATGTTCAGGCCTGATTTAAATCTGGCTTTGGAAATTTTATTTTCATTGCTATCAGGTTCGGCCTCATTTTCTCTGTGCTGCGCTGATGAGTTCACAAAGAAAGAAACAGCATGCTGTCCGCAAAAATTGAGTAACTTAGGTATACATGTATGCCGTGTCATCGGCATCGTCATGCAACGACATACATGTAGTCATGTACTGGTGTATGCAAGCCTTGCTTGATAGTTTAACACATACAGAGTGTCCTCCGCCTTGTAAGATGCTGCCATCGTAAAGCATGCACATGTACTGTACTACATTGAACATTCACATCATAACATTACAAATTCATCAAAACTCATGCATAGAAAGTTAGAAACGTACCCCGACCATGGACATGATGTGCATGGGTAGCAAAGCCGATGTGACACTAGGGTCGTGTTCAATGTTCCTGCACGCCCACCGGGCATGGATGTTCATCTCTCTCTCAGTCTTATTGTTGCTGTACCAGCCTCATAGCATCACGGAGCAGAATACTGGTATACAGGACTTGCTCTTGTCATGTGTCAGTATCAGCAGTATACAACATCCTCTCGCCCAAGGTTGGCCGTAGCTACACGGAACAGCACGGTTAAGGAGACACCCGGGGTGCAAGAGCAGCATGTTCCACTGAGAGTATCTCTACATTCTGGAATCGCAGCTGCCTGACATACAAGTGACACGCGCCACAGCCTCGCATAACGTTACTCCTGCATGTGCGTGTCACTCGCTGTACATGATGCGCAGGGTATGTGGACCTCGACTCTCACATATGGAGCAGTGCAAGCGGTGGTCGAGTCCAGTGGAGCAGCATGCTTGGCTGGAGTAGGAGTACAGCTAGTGCGTCCACCACTCACCAGTTGCAAGACATCCCAGCATGCATGGAGTGGTGAAGAACCACACCAGCACAAGTACTACTGGGTGCATAGGTGAGTGGGGAAAGTCCCAGCAAGTCGTGATTGGGGAAAGTCGCAGCAAGTAGTGAGTAGTACTGAAAACTGTTCCAAGTCACAACACTCTCTCCTCTGCTCAACTGGCCGTCTTCACAGAGATTGGCTGCAGGGACAAGAAGAAAACAGCCACAAGCAAAACAGAACAATTGGAAGGAGCTACAGAGCAGGACTGCAGCAGAAAAGAAATAATGCACTTCCCCCTGTGATCTGGGCAGTACAAATCCTTTCAAAACAACAACATCGACAGCAGCAACAACATGCACACAAGCCAGACACCTGAAGCACCACGCACTTTCAATCAGTGGGCAAAGTGATCACAGTTTGTCTTTGGGTAACTCATCTTCGTAACAATTCGATTAACATTTTTGAAATATTCCTCCTTCTTTTGTAGGCTATGCAGCAATCTCCCTGGATCTATCACTCCCACTGGTCTACCTACATGTCACTTTACTGTAGCAGTAAGCTATGGATGAAGATTTCATCTGTTGCCGGTCAAAATCCTGACAAAGTTTCCAAAGTCACCCACCACAATTTCTTGGGTCAAACGCGGTAGAACCTGGTAAAACATGCAATCACTCACCTGAGAGCAATATGGACACGTTCCAAAGATGACATTGTAGCTCACACGACTTGTGGACAGAGTCCGCAGCCACTAACAGCACACAATACAAATCCATAACAACAAATTAGTCGACTCATCACAACAATATTTTTGTTGATGCCATCTTCATTTTAATAGTCCGCAAGTGTCGTGTGGTCTCATCCGGTAACAAACAAAAAAGTATCACTATTATAACATCAACACCATCATCACCAACGCCAACACCACATCAACACAAAAGAAAACATCTAAATTCTAAAGCAGTGACGAGACAGTAAGTGAGTGCGTGAGTGAGTGAGAGAGAGAGAGAGAGAGAGAGAGTGAGAGTGAGCGAGAGTGAGAGAGAGAGAGTGAGAGAGAGAGAGTGAGAGTGAGAGAGTGAGAGAGAGAGAGAGAGAGAGAGAGAGAGAGATAGATAGAGAGGATAGAGAGCGCACCTCATAGAGACACAGTTGATGGAAGGGTTGCTTGCATCGTTCATACGCACAGGCCTCCACCGGAGTGGCATTGTTGAGACGATATGTGTAACATATACCACAAGCGACGAATAATTCCTGGATGAGACAAGAACAAGCACACAGCGGTGAGCACACCAGCAATCTACACGGGGGAAAGTCTCTTATTCCAACTTCCAACACAGAGCAAGAGCTGAATCATGTGAGAACCAGTTGATTCAAGTTCCTTGTCTCGCTACGGCAACCATAGAACGGGTTGACCCTAACCCCATCCCAGTGATCCCACTACATGTACAAGTACTAGTACCTCTTCTTTGGTGGTAGCCTTGCTGGGAAACTCCACACCGAGTAGCACAGTGAGATTATCCAGTATGGATTGATACAGGTCCCTGAAGAACACACACATGAAATACAGTACAGAGATCTATTATCTAGTGAGTGGTGTAAGACATGACATCATCAGCAACAGAATTTGCTTATCTCAACTGTTGTGTGACCTGGGTGTAGGTCTACGTACAAGTGTGCGCAAGCCCATCATCCAAACGTCAGGATTGGAATATGGCAACACATTCCTTCTTTAGAGCTAAGAGCATATTCTATCAGTGTGTGATGGTGCATGGGTGGGAGAGATGGGTGCATGGGTGGGAGTGTTTAGTGAGGCAGAGATGGGTGCATGGGTGCATGGGTGGGAGAGATGGGTGCATGGGTGGGAGTGTTTAGTGAGATACCGTCTACTGCATACATGTACTAGTACAAGGCACCATACCATTGGTCTAAATTGCGATTCAAGTGTTCCTTGAGCGGCGCCACAGCTGCAGAACAACACAGAACAACATAGAAGTGCAGGCAAGTCATTGGGTACTAAAGCAGGCTGTCAACAACTTACAAGTGCAGATAAAGTACTGGACAGCAAAATTCGACCTCATGAATAAAATAGCGAGCGGGCACTTCATAAACCTACAAGTAGCACCACCAACACCATCAACACTGGGTACTCGAACAGGGTGCAGTGCTACTTTAGTTATGAATCAAATTTCACTGAGCAGAAGGAAACAAGTATCTAAGGGGTCGTCGCAAAGGTTTTCTGTCGTCCCTGAAACGAACAGCGTTCATTTCGTACTCGGACCCTCTCCCCTCCCCCTGAAACGAACACAGCTTGCTATGCTGGACGACGAAAATCGCATGCATGTACATGTCATATGTACAGTGTTGGTCGACTTGCGATTTTGGCTCGCACCCCCCCCCCCCCCCCCCAAATGAATCATGTTCGTTTCAGGGACGACAAAAAACTTTTGCGACGACCCCTAAGAAGCCCTCCATGTGATGGCAAACTGTATGCGAATTAAATTATAGAAAAGATGCGTCATACAAGTGAAGCAAAAAAAAACTCCAGAATCTGTTGGGACCAGTAGCAAGTGAACATTGCGAGTCTTTGTCACATTGTTGTAGAACTTGCCCCCCAGGCAGTACTAGGTATTAGCTAGGGCTAGCTGTCACCAGGAGTAAGACAAGAAACCCATGCCTCAACACTCACCTTGTGCAGCACCCAGTAACTGCATGATTGGCAAGGACCTTGGCTTCACTGGATCTACTTCAATCTGTACAGATGCTGTACTACCTGAAAACACACGCATAAACAAACATGCACACAAACATGCACACAAACATGCACACACACGCACACACACACACACACACACACACACACACACACACACACACACACACACACACACACACACACACATACACGTACACAAACAGTGACATCAGTACCGGAGTCAAACTCACACCTAAGAGCAGCACAGTGTGCAACAAGGTAACAAGGTCCTACTTACTGCTGCAGTACTGCATATTAATAACTTACATTGCAGACTATAGAATGTGATCCCAGCCAGCAATCACTCATCAAACAAAACTATACCCAAGTAAACGCTACTTGATTACTCAAGTAAAACAATAAATACTACTACTAGTACTACTACAAACAAGCACAACAGAAAGCACAACCAGGCACAAAACAAGCAGCAGACACAAGCACCCTGGCCAGCTTACTAATAGCAATACGGCGTAGCAATGCGCTTCGATTGGGCTTTTCCGGCTCCAGTACCCAGACATTGGAGTCGATCTCGTCCATCAAGTTCCAAAAGTCCTGGTACAGCTTCAAAGCCTGGGCAAAGAGTGTACAAGTACAAGTACGATTATAGTGCTATTACTCAGTCACCGTATTAGTTTACTAGACAAGTGACTAATGAATGACACACATGCTACATGAACACATACATGTAGCTGGAACAACTTCAACAAATATTAGCCGCTGCTTGAAGTTTCATACCCTAAGCTAGTGCATATTTCTAATTAAAAAGTTCAATCTTCATGAAAAGCCAGGTGTGATCCGAGATGCCTGCAGTGCAGTTTTCAACGGTGCATCAATTCATGGGGGGCGAACTGTTCCTCCCTTTCCCTCCCCTGCCATATGTATGGTCTCAATATATGCATCCACTGCACTCCAGCTACCACCACCCTCGCGTGTAGGCGCTGTCGTGCCTCGCAACTGTCCCACCAGGCCATGATGATGAGTATGGAGTAGTACATACACTCTTAGCTGCACACTGCAGCAATGTGGACTTACTTGGGTGAACTGGTCGTACACCTCCTGCAAACAGCCACCCTGATGCACGCAAACACATAAAATACAACACGAAAGAAAGCTTACGCCTGGTTCACACTAGGCCGGTTTTTCGGCCAATGCCATGCTCCGACACCGACATGAAATCGACCGACTGCGTCGGACTACCCATTCACACAACGGCATGCGAATTTGCTTGTCTGCCTGTCTGTGTACACCTTATACGTGGTACACAGCTGTGCCAGACTGTAGTAGACGTTAGAGAGCAGAAATAATTTTGTTTTTCACACGAGCCACAGAAGCAAAAGCCTGAAAAGGCTAGCGTCTACATTGTAGTAGTGATCCAGTGCAGCCAGTTCACGATCTGCACAGATGCTCTCTGCTGTTATGGTAAAAAGACGTCAGTGATTGGCCGGGGGCCCGCTCCACCACATGCAAGCACTGAAAATTGGCGAAATATAAATCGTACAAGAAATCGCCCCAAAATTTGCCTAAAACTTATACGGCAAATCCGCTCACACAGACACACACAGAGAACAATACAACACGTACGGTACCTTAGATGACCAGCGCAGGTCAAATGCCACGGGCAAGTCCACAGTACAACGTGGAGCACTGATTGGATACTGTAAATAAAAGAGAGAGAGAGAGAGAGAGAGAGAGAGAGAGAGAGTATGTGTGTGTGTGTGTGTGTGTGTGTGTGTGTGTGTGTGTGTGTGTGTGTGTGTGTGTGTGTGTGAGAGAGAGAGAGAGAGAAAGAGAGATAGAGATAGAGAGAGAGAGTCGGTTTCCTCATTATAACAGCACACTCTATAAGTCAATATAGTTGGGAGACAAGGGTAAGAGAAAGAAAGCAAAAAATAAAAAGTAAAAAGGACCAAGAAACTACAAGTTACACTATAATGTCCACTAACACCACCAGTTACTAAACAATCAGCTCGTGCGATAACAAAGCAAAAAATTATAGAAGTTTTAATTCAATTTGCAGCAGTGCCTCTCCATGGAGTGCCGGGCAACAGTCACTCAGTCGCTCATTTACTTACATTGGAATGCAGGTGCACTGTTATGGGATGAGTTCTTTGAGCATCATCTCTACAGCAGAACATGTGTACAACATAACAAAATGGTGAACATGCTGGGACCAGCATGTTCCGATGTATCACTCGGCACTGGATTCGACCTGCACCTACAATGTAGCCTGCATCTTACAAGTCACAGTCATACTTACAGTGACATGGCACGGCAACGGCACATGTATGTACATTACATTGAACATGTTCATGAACTTACTGGGCAGAGAGCTGGAGGGAGGAGAACGACGGGTCAACAAAGGTCAGTCTGCACACACGGGTCGGGAACACATGCACAGAGATAGAGAGGTGATGATGATGATATTCTAGCTGTGACTGAGTGCCCCAATCAGGGATAGTACCAGTGACTAATTAACACACATCACACATTCGACAAACAGTAGAAAAGAATAGGACCAAGGAACTACAAGACTTAGTTATGCTATAATGTCCAGCTACACCAGTCACAACTTGTGTGGCTCTAAGATGCAAACATCAATTGAAGGGGAATTGAAGACTTCCAGCTTGCGCTTGTCTTGGTTGCACGCACCTTACCCTCCTATGTTATTCCTATAACTTACAAGTAGAACCTTCCAAGTAATTTAGTTGGAAGGCTGTTGGAGTGCGCATCCAAGACGTCCTAGAGCTGATTGGCAGTTAGGCGTAGAACGCCAGTACCGTTAAGAACAGCTTTTAAAAACATTAAAAAAGTGTGTGAGTTCACGCATACCTCTCCCAGCCAATCACACCAATCTCCTCCACAATCTTCGAGAAGAACTTTGGCGGCAGGGCTAATGCCTGCTCGCTTGCTGTATTAGATGTCGCCAGGCAATGCTCCTATGAAGAGTAGAGAAACAGGCGAATAGTAAACATTACTTTTAGGGTCAGTCTATTGGACTGACATTTTTCAAAACAGGTTTTTTTAACTCCTCCCCAGTATACAAACTTACAGAGACGCTCCGCTCCGTTTCCAAAGAAAAAAGATTCCTCCCCAGTAATTGATATTGAACGTGTAATCCGGTACGGTCACCAGCACGTTGAAAAGCGAGCGATGCATTCAGGGGAAACAAGACAGTGGAGCTCATCCAGTAGGTGCTCTGATAAGCATGTTTGCTTAGTACAGACATTGCCCGGGTCATGGGGGTATGGCTCCATATGGAAGTAGGGCTGGATAAGAAGTACTGTACGAGCAGAAATATTCGTCTGGAATTTAATTTTGTCTTTTTCGCCCAAGAATACACTCTTATCATCCATGGACGAAATTTACAACTGGACGAACTCCCTTTCTTTGGAGTTAGACGAAATTATTGACGGACGAAATTTTCTGCTTGTACAGTACTTCGATACTATAATTAGAAGCAGCACAGTTTCCTTTTCCACGTAAGTGTATGTAATAGCAGAGCTCCACTCCATTGGCATTGGTCTGAATTCTGATCGGATGATTCTATTATGCGGGAAAACTGTTTGATTGGTCAATGCTATCACTTTGCCTCACACGTTGTACCCGGGAGGTGAGATAAATAAACCTGCATGTTCCTCTACTCCTCTTTATTCAGGCGCGTTGCTTGAGGAGGCCGCACACATGATAGAACCCTCTCCCAAGCGTCCAGCGATTGTCTTCGGAACCCGTTCATTCCCTGAAACTCCTACTTCAAGTAAGACCATAGACGCAGACCCGAAGCTGCCGTTGCATGTGATGAAGAACATTTTGTTCTCAGCCCAGTGCAACTGAGGATGTACTGGGTACGAGCCCTGGAGAAGTTTGAACAGTTCAAGTTGATCCCCGCTGTCAAAGTGGCCATGGTGAAGGTCAACTGTGCGACAGGAGATGCCAGCAAGCATTCAATTGTTTCATTCCTATACACGACCTGTTCTCAGGAGATTAGACTCCATCAATGGATATACCAATGCTTGCCTCAAATAGGACACAGGGTAACACCAACACAGTTATGCTCTTCACCACTCCTTTCTTGTACTTTAAAGAAGTAGTAACTTAATACTCTACACTGAACCAACAAAACCAAATAAGAACTTGGTTCATTTGAAACACAATTAGTGAGATAACAAATCGCAGGCTACGTACCACTATATGCTTGAACTCCACCAGGAAAGCAGACAGAGTGTTGCTAAGGGAGAGCCGCTATACGAGAAAAACACACACAAAACAGAGACCAAAGCATAGTTGAGACATGGGAATGGAACAATGAGGGGTAAGGCAGGCAACTACTCCAGCCCTTATCCCATGACGGTCAGTCTCATCACAGTTCCATTGTAGAACTGATAAAGGCTGATATCTTTATTATTCACTTACAAAAAAAAGTGCAACACTGCCTGCATACTCTCAGTCTCGCGCAACTTTAATTCTCCTCTGTACGACTAGTACCCTTTATGCAATGGGCTGAGAGAAGGTTATGCTTGGATATCAGCCGTGGGGCCTTTCAGGGTAGAGTAGTTATGCGAATGACATCATCATCATCATCATCATACACGCTAATGAATGAAGTGGCAAACTAGCATTGCCATGTCACTCCGATCCATGATGAAATTGCATGACCTATATCCCAATGACGGATGCGGAACTGAATGACTCTCACGCAAGCCATGGAGCATATTAACGTTTTAACTCGAGGAAGTTGGATCTACACAGGCTATGGCACACGCACTGTGCCTTACTTGGCTAATAACGTCCACGCAGTCAGCTAGCAACAAAGACAATCGATGGTCGCCGTCAAGTCTGCTTGAGAGAGAGAGAGAGAGAGAGAGAGAGAGAGAGAGAGAGAGAGAGAGAGAGAGAGAGAGAGAGAGAGAGAGAGAGAAGAGAGAGAGAGAGAGAGAAGAGAGAGAGAGAGAGAGAGAACGTGAATTATGAGAAACAGCAGTCAGTTTGCATATGAAGGCATTGAAGCATGAAAGTAAGGTTGTGCAATGCCCAGCCCATAGTACTGGGATCAGGCCATAGTACTGGGACCAGGCCATAGCATAAATTCTGTTGATGCGAGTGCAGCAAACAGTCTTGAAAAAACATCACGACCCTATGAACATTGCCGTTGAACATGGTGACAGCCTAGTTTGGGAAACGCAGCCGCTCAGACAGTGCATGAAACACGTCTGTGATGGTGTGCGCATGAGCTCCTGCATGCAAGCATACCTGTTCATGCATACACCTGTGACAATTACACACGCAGAGTGGAATGCATTGATTCTCACATACATAGTGCCATCCAGTGTGCTAACACCAGGCTGGTATCCAGCAGGCAGCTCAATGCGTACATGAAACGTGTCCTCCTGTATTGGGAACACAGTGAAACAAGCACACAGCACATGCAGTTATTTGCCAGCCCCGACTGCCATCGGATTTCCCGTGCGGTGCCAAGTAAGTTCACCACCCGGCCCGCTCTTTCATGCCCCACATGTGGATTTCCTACCATATGCCACAGTGACGTGTGTGACATCACGGCACGTCACGATATATATGATGTGTGGGGCAGTGAAACCCCACTTCCAGTCAGTGACAGGAGAGAAATTTCGCCTTCACTCCGTGAATGTCCAAGAACAAGGCTGCCTAGATGTACCTGCCATCATGGCCAGTTGCCTTTGAAGTTGCCGGTTTGAGCACACGTTTATCGACGTCAGGGTGTTTAACCTGTATGCGTCCTCAAATTGATAACCTGTCCCAGAGGACCAGCATAACCAGAAACAAGGGGGGGGGGGGTGCTTTCCAGCCTAATGACCCTGGATACGGAGACCACCTGGTAGAAGAGGTCACGTTTGAAGGTCCCTTGAGAGGTCGTCTTCCTCACTGTACAATGTAGTGCGTTTATTCCGAAACTGGTCCAATCATTCAGAAATTGGTCCAATCATTCAGAAACTGGTCCAATCATTCCAAAACTGGTCCAATCATTCCGAAACTGGTCCAATCATTCCGAAACTGGTCCTATCATTCCGAAACTGGTCCTATCATTCCGAAACTGGTCCTATCATTCCGAAACTGGTGCATTCCTTCCAGACCTGCTGCAATCATTCCGGAATTGGTGCAATCATTCCGAAACGGTCCAATCATTCCGAAACTGGTCCAATCATTCCGAAACTGATCCAATCATTCCGAAACTGGTCCTATCATTCCTTCCAGAACTGGTGCAATCGCTCCGGAACTGGTGCAATCATTCAGAAACTGGTGCATCCATTCCGGAACTACTGCATTCGGATAATATTCTGACTGCTATGGTCTCGGACCTCGAGCAGCTGGAGCAATTTGGCCGTTCAACGTTTTACACTGTTTCCAAATATGGATCAGTTGATGTGCCACAAAGTATGCGAAGTGCAGCACTGTAAACTCGACAAAGTTTAGTTTAGTAAAGTAAAGTTTGCACGTCCGCGTTACCACCGGCTATACAATTGCGTTGAGAAACACAACCAGCTTAGGAAGTTTCGCATGTGCCAGGCCACCACCATGCCTGTGATACCAGGGTGGCAGATGCAGCGCCTAACGGCGAGGGTGAGGTGGTAAGTCTCACAACCAATGCCCGACAAGGGGGCTAACCTCGTTAGCTGCATCCATGTTACCCTCACTCCGAGTAGTGAGCACCCAGTTGACCGTGGGTGTCGGCGCAGTTCACTGCATGTAAAGTGGTTCACGCGTGCATCACCGCATTTGCTAGCACAGTACACGCTCCCTGCTCCCAGCGCGAGTCTCGAACTCGGGACCTTGTGATTCGCAGGCAAGCCCACAACCACTCGGCCAAAGCGCTGGTGTTTAGTTTAACGACAAATATATTCAACGACTTCATTTTGATGGTCGTTTCTCGGTATTTCAATTTAGTATTTAGTGATTGAAGAACTCAACTATGTACATGACACAGGACGCTGGGAGTTCGCGACGTCAAACCTTAGCGAAATCAGTCCATTCGCAAAGACCACGGAGCTCTCCTGTTGCCAAAATTTCCCGGGGTTTACAGTACATGTACCGACCGGTATTGGAGTTTTCCGCCGAGTTTTCCGCCAACGCCAATCACACTACATGGCCATACACACAGTGATAGGGAAATATAGTACCGTAAAGTACCGTTGATCCGCCCCCTCTCTAATTGCCGCCCCCTGTCGATTTTCTGCCTGTGAAGCTACTTCAGCGTATGTACAACGAAATACGATATTGAACCGACGCATGCACTGCTCTACGCAATACGTGCGAGTGCAGGATAACAATGTGCACAATCCAGCACATCGAGTCAGAACTTCCACGTTTTTGTACATCGTACTGCACTTGACAGCCTTGATCTAATTCCCGCCCCCTGCCGAAAACCCAGCTGGGAAGCGACATGGATGGGGGGGGGGGGGGGGATCAACAGTACTTTACGGTATATGCATCATCCTTTGATCTGCTCAAGGCTGCTGCTGTTTTTAAGATATTCCGATTGTTCAGTTCTGTACCGGGCCGTCATGATCAAACGTATCCTCGGTGAATTCACTTGGACATATTATTTTGAATCTCTCGACTCTGTCAGTTTTAGCTGTTCACAGTTCAGGCTGGCCGTACTGATGCTATGATAAACTCTAGTTTCCAGTGGCGAAAGTATGGGATTTTAAACAAGCTGGTAAAAATCATTGCACATTTACAATGTATAAAAGTTTCTTACTTTCACATTGATGAAACCTTCATAAATTTTGAATTTCGAATCCACAGGAAGCAGTGTGGGGAAGATACTGCCAACGTCATCCATCATACACGCAGGTTGTGCAATCTACAGACTGCACCACCTCCTCCACAACTTCCACCTGTACTGTCTCCAACAACTACTTCTACAATCAAGGTCTCTGTGTCTAAAATAATTTACTTCGAAATGCTTGCAATTATACTGCATGGCCATTGCACATAATCATTGAATAATTGATGGATATGGCCATATGGATGGAGGTTTGGTTGAACCATGACCAGATGACCCTGTTTCGAATTTCGTGCACACGAAACCCATGCGTTTTTTAGTTTGTCAAAAATGTTCACGGCATCGCGCAGCCTTTTTCGTTGGGTTTTAAATTTTGCTGATGAGTCGAGTCTTGATTTCTCTGTCTTGCACTTTGTTGACTTCTCGTACTCGTACATGTACAGCGCGCGGCTAGCTACCGTAGATCTACTGCCACTGGCCCGTAGTTTTGAGCCGTAGTTTTGATGGTGGTTTGACTTTTCAGTTTTGTTTTGATTTTGACTTCATTTCATGCATTTCAATTTTGAACGGCGTTTGAGAGTTGGATGTGTAATGCCAACCATCGAGACCTTTTACTAATCAGTTTGCTTCTTCATTTACTTGATTCGTGGCAATGGCGGACGGAGGACCCCCTGACGATGATATTTCGCTGCCGAGAAGTGAGTTTGAATTCGTGAATGAAATAGTATTGGCGAAATTCGAAAATAATACTCTACTGCTTTTTGATTTGTATGTGATCAAAATCTAGACACTCAGCTTTCTCCTTTAAATAGGGGAGTAGTTCGGATAAAACTTCTTCACCGAATCCTATTTTTCAGAGTGAGATTTATTTGAGTTGTGTAGTGAATTCAGTTTCAATTCACAGATCAATGACGCCATAGGTATCTGCTGAAGATTTCTATGGACAGTGAATAAATGAATACGATATCTACAACAATGTACATGTACTGTGCTAATAGCCTATAGTGTAGTGTCAGAGGAGAACGATCAACATCTGTGGAGTTTCTTTTCTTTTGCTTGTTGGCTATCCAACACAGCTTATTACTGTCAACGAAGTTTGCATCAATTCAAGTCTTGTTTCTTAGACTAGCTTGGAGAGTCTAATACAAATGATTGACAGAGAAGATGTCCTACAGTGTAGCAGGCCTATATAAACCCGTGCGAAGAATCCATACAACACTACACCCTGTATTACGGCAGCTAAGCTAAGGCTGCAACCACACTAGGTACAAAATCGCGTACAAACGGCATTACAGTAGAAATCGTCATGGCGACCCGCCCGAAATGCAAAATGCACTTAGTAGGTTTTCAGCAACCGGCGCACCCTGTAGAAAGCCGCGTTTGTCGTTTTCGTCGTTTTCGCGCTCCATCTCCTGTGTACAACTTTTTTTGTACCTGGTCTTCGTACGTATAGCGTATAGCATCAGCATCAGCATTGTTTTTGAATTTCCCGGTCTTTTCCACCGCATGGCACATGCTTTGGTATGACAACGTCACGTGCTGGTCGCGTGAAAACGTCATCTATACAGACCGGAAAGTGTAGTGTGGTTGCGTACCGACTTGTACTGAGATTAGCCTGAAAATTTGTACTGTGATTTTGACGTAGTGTGGTTGCGGCCTAAGCTCCTGGCCAGGCCCAGGCTGAATGGCATCTGTAGCTGATGTCTCTATTACGTGTTACAGTCATGTATATGCAGTTTAGGTCTCAGTCAGAGCCGCAGTGAGTTGCGGCAGCACAAGACAGTGCTCAATGCACCTAGACCCAGAACCTCATACAGGCACAGAGAAGGGACTTGCTGTTTGATGATCGCTAGTAACAGCAACACAGTTTGTGTCTCTCTTCTCTGTACCTGTATAGCTATGATCTCCAGTGCATGTACACTGCTATTTGATAGTACTGTACTAAAACACTGCATGCAGATCTCTAGTCTCCTTCGGACGCGTTTCTCTAAATATTATCATACATCTCTTCCCCCCCCCCCCCCCCCCCCCTCTATTTCTTTCTTTCACACACACACACCTTGGACCTTGAACGCCCATCACATAGCGATGATGGCTCAGGCGCGGCAGTGGGGGGCGTGCCTCTTCAGGTCACCAATGCGGCCAAAGGGACGGCCACATGCGCAACGGAACTCTTTCGGTCCGGGTGGAGGAGGCTGCTGACAACACAACCGCCTCCAGGTTGGGCGATCCTGGGCTTGACGGGTCCATTCTCCCTCTCCGATCTGGGCCGCAGCTAGGTCAGTGACAACAACGTCACGCCATCGCTTCTTCGGACGATGGCGTGGGCGAGTGGCATATAACTCGCCAAATACCATCTGCTGCGGAGTGCGGTGTTCCTCCATACGTGCAATGTGCCCCAGCCAGCGCAAACGATGCTGTCGCAGCAAATCGGAGACGTCAAGAGACATGCCAAATCGCCTGCCCAATTCTGCCGATGTGAGCCTGTCCTCCCACTGCTGGATCCGCGATACGCCGAGGATAGACCGAATACAGGAGCGATGGAAGACGGTCAGCCAATGGACGTGGGTAGCCTTCACAGCCCATGTCTCTGCACCGTAGAACAGAGTGCTCAGGACAAAAGCGCGATATACCATGCACTTAATGCCGATGGATAAACCCCGGCACCGGAAAATCGGGGTCAGGAGGCAACCAAACACACGAGATGCCTTGGCCAAGCGGGAGGTGATCTCCACGTCCAGTGACCCATCGCAACTCACCACACTACCGAGGTAAGTAAACCCGGAGACCATCTCCACAACCCCACCATCATCGAGGACGGCATCAGGTTGTAGGTCCCCCAGGCCGACTGGTATGGCCTTGGTCTTGACGATGCTGACAGTGAGACCCCGCTGAGAGGCACAGGCGATGAACTCGTTTGCCAGGGTCTCCAGATGTTCTCTTGATGTGGTGTATACAGCGGCATCATCAGCGAACTGGGACTCGGTAACTTGGTACGTGTTCAGTCGCGCCTTGGTTGTTCGATCCCCAACGAGCTTCCGGCCAGGGCGTGAGCGCAGGGACACGCCGGGAACAGAAGAGCGGGAAGGCCAAGACGACATTACGGCAGCAAAATACAGATTGAATAAGGTGGGGGCAAGAGTACAGCCTTGGCGAAGACCATTGTTAACATATATGTCCTCCGTCAAGCGACCAGATATACGAACCCGAGCCCTCATGCCGACATGTAGGCACCGAATCAAGCTGAGAAGGGTAGGTGGAATACCGAGCTTCCCGAGGACAAGCCACAACGCCTCACGAGGTATGCTGTCATAAGCCTTCTTCAGGTCGACAAATATGACATACAGTGGCGTATCATGTTCGATGGCCTTCTCGATTAGCTGGCGCGCCACAAACACCATGTGGCACACACACACACACACACACACACACACACACACACACACACACACACGCACACATACACCACACACACACACACACACACACACACACACACACACACACACACACACACCACTCACACACTCACACACTCACACACTCACACTCACACTTTTTTTCTCTCTATTTCTCCCTCCCTGTCTCGCACAGTCAGTCCGAGGAAACTCCCTTGATAGGCATCCATTTGCCTTTGGAGAATGCATGTTATGCAATACATGTACACTGTAATCCTATGCCACACTGTATGACCGTTGTGTGATAGATGGCGACACTGCTGTGGTGAACCGTATAGCTGGATAGTGCATGAATGAATACCGGTAGCAGAGAGTGGTGCAGTTCAGTGCACTACATCCACTATACTAGTGTTGTCTAAGAGATAGTACACTGTATTTGCAGCACACAATGTACTGTCGTGGACATGGCCATCCGGTCGGAGGTCAAGCGGCCCCAGGGCGCTGGCCATGCAGCTGTGAGCACGCATACGGCACACCCATGCAACATTCTGTATGCACTGAGGGTGCCGGCCCCGATCTCCACGTCCACGACACTACATGTACCAGTACTTGCGATAGGTCCTACTGATGGTACCCTGCCTGCATCTTTGCTGGATTCAATGACTTGTATACAATGTGGCCTCATCAGCGAAACTGAACCCATGTGTGTTTGTGTGCAGCGGCTGTGAATAAGTTGATAAAGGAGATGTTGCCAAACATGCGTATATCCAATGACGCAAGGGAGCTGGTTCTCAACTGCTGTACAGGTTAGTTGTGATTGCTAGCTAGCTACATGTATTCGTGTATTCGGCTATTTCACAGTGCTGGTACTGTATCCGTGCTGCTAGTGTTGCTTGCAGTACCAATCGTGCTGCCTTAGGTGTTTCAATGAGTGCAGCTGCTGCTGCTGCTGACAGCATGACTAAAAACTGCCTTTTGCCTATTACGTGCATAGTGCATACACCCAAAGAGCTGAAGAAGAGGGGGAGACAGGGAGGGTGAAGGCACAATGACTTAGGGGCCGTTTACATGAGAAAAATAAGCCCAGGCTTACTCGCCTCGGGCTTATTTTTCAACCGTTTACATGACAGTTGTGCGCAGCTGAGTTCAAGTGGGTGACTGCGAGTTATGCGTGCATTTGATTTTTCAAATTGCACATGAAGGCAGTGGTAAATGTTCATGGAGATGAAACTTGGGTCAAGACGTGCCTTCTCACGCTTCTACTGCCTTTCCAATTGTCACTTTTTTCCCAAAAAGGTGAAGCCTTTGCTGAACAAAAATTCTTAAGAAATATCGCCAAGAAGAGAAACAAGAGACGCACTGTCCACGACGAAATCCTCTCCGGTTCACGAGGCAAAATCGAAAAATACGAAAAAATCGCTTACAAGCCCAGAGCTTATTTTCTTGACCGTTTACATGAGAAAATGAGCCCTGGTTGGATAAGCTCGGGGTCAAGGGTAGGACCAGTTCAGCTCGGGGCGAGCTGAATAAGCCCGCCACACCATATCAACGCCCGCTCTAAAATGACTGGGTGACAATTCAAGGGGGGGGGGGGGGAGGGGGCTTATCGTAAGCCTAGGGTTGAATTGACCAAGATGGTATTTTTGTCCATACAAGAGGCTTGGGATTTTAAAAAATAAGCCTGGGCTTATGTTTCTCATGTAGCGGCCCCTCAGAAGGGTGAGGAGAAGGGATAGAAAGGTTGTATTGAAGATAATAAGATGACTCGATGGGTGTGACGCGCAGTGTGCTCAGCTTTGTAGCACGGCGATCATGCTTTTGTGTTGAATGTAGCTAGGGGTGAAACAATTATACCGAATATTCGAATACTCGTTTGGATTTTTCGAATATAATCGTACTCGGAATAAATCAGAGTACTCGCTCATACATGGTACATACATTTACCACAGAAGTCTGCAGTTTCAGAGCAGCAGTCAGCAGATATTGATGTGCAGACTGTGTGGTGAACATTTGTGCACGAGTAGAGAGAGCCCAAATGATCCACCAACCAATACACCCGAGAAAAGAACTGCCAATCGGTTCAATCAGGGTTGTATCATGTGATTTTTGAGGCGGTTGGTGTGCAATGTTTAGAATATCAAGAATACTCGAATACTCGAATATTCGATCGGAGAAAATCAGAGTACTCGAACTCGGGATCTCAGTGCCAACTTTCACCCCTAAATGTAGCACATGTGACAGAAACTGGTCAAACAGTGCAGTGTTCAATATAACACAAGTATGGGAGCTGGGTGGCTCCTTTACACTGCAGGTGTGACCCACCCGTCTCCACTACTTGTGCTATATGTATCACTGCATATATCACTGCATATATCACTGCATGTATCACTGCATGTATCACTGCATGTATCACTGCACTGTTTGACCAACCTGTGCTACGAAAAGCCTCTTGTACGGGCAAAGCAAAAGTGCCTGTGCTATGTGCATTACTGCACTGTTTGACCAGCCTTTATCGTTTGTGCTACGGTCATAGTAGAAAGACGTGAAGACTCCAATGCAGCATCTTAATTAATAATAGAAGGGAAGCGGTGGTTACACCTGGCAAAGTGGCGGTAAACACACAACCCGCACGTCCCTATCCGAGCCAAGTCGCTGCTGTGTCATCACCTATGCGCCAGGCGCTAACTGATGTACCAGCCAGCTGTATGTATGTGGATACATCACCAGCCATGCGTCGACTAAGCCCCGTGGGCAAACAGGTGATAGTGTTGAGGGAAGGAGAGCTCTTGGCCAGAATTTTACAGCTTAGAGAGCGCTTTGTGTGGGTAGGCGTGTATGTACCGCCATTTTGCCAGGTGTGTGTTTTACCGCCGTTTCTCTGCTAGGTCTATATTAAAATACTAAAGCGTGATCACCATGCTACTCAACCTTGCGCTTCATCTTAGTATCTTACTACCTTGTCATAATCGAGCTAATTTTTGACCTTTCCTCACCCCTTGTCCTCACCCCTTCGGACTCATCGCGCCTTCACCCTCCCTGCCTTCACCCTCTTCTTTAGATCTTAGGGTATATATGCTAGGTGAATAGCAGTTTCTAGGTTTGCTGCCTAAGGAAGGTTTTGCACTCGAAACTCTGAGTAACGGCAGAGAAGACTTGATTGTACCGTTGCTGCGTACCCACGTTATTGTTTGCTCCGACCTCCGCGCACTGAGCACTTTTCACAACCTGAGGATTAGTCGGCATGTGGGTAGGTATGTGTGTAGGTAGGTGTGTGTCATGTGTTGGATGTGCCATGTAACTATTGTTTACGAGTGCTGTGTGCTACTGCATCGTATACTTATGCACTAGGCATGTACATGTGTCAGTAGGTATATAATTATCATGTGTAGTACTGTACATGTGTGCTATGTGTTGTACTGTAGATATGTGCCTTGTGTAGTACATGTACTGTACGTATGTACGAGTATCATGTGTGGTAGGTATGTGCCATGTGTTGCATTGTCCTGTGTACACATTTACACATGTACATGTGTATTACTTGCTTCTCTGTGTACATGTACAAGACTGTATTACTTGCTTCTCTGTGTACATGTGCATATGCAGAGTTTATACATCTACTGGCGGCAGAGGCCAATGAGGAGTGTGGTCGGCAAGCCAAGAAGACCATTGGTCCTGAGCACATCCTTGCTGCACTGAAGGTGAGTGGGAACTGTGCAGTGTCACCATCTGGTCTCCCTGTGTGTCCGGTACACATGCATGCACTCATACTTGTCTTGTTGAACAGTGAACCTTCGGTATGCCCAAGTACACATACCCTGGGTTGAATCTCAGATACAAAGTACCGTGTAGCTCGCTATTTCAGAGTGATGGTATGCCTCGCGGAGGTGTTATACATACTGAAGTTGCACTGCGTCTTCACTTTTGTAGCGGATGGCTTGTTTTCTGGCTTTATAGTGCACTGGTGTGTGTGTGCTCACACACATTTGCGTGCTCCATTGGATGTATGTGCTTGTAGTCTATACTTTCAAGTACATGTAGATGCAAGCAGCAGTGGCTGGCAAATGGTGTCATGTTCATTGTACTGCTGTCCAGGATGTGAATATTCATGCTGGTTGTACCCCTCTCCCATGCTGGTTGTACCCCTCTCCCATGCTGGTTGTACCCCTCTCCCATGCTGGTTGTACCCCTCTCCCATGCTGGTTGTACCCCCTCCCCCATGCTGGTTGTTTTTTTTTTGTTTTTTTACGTGTACGAAACCTCTTGTACGGGCAATATTAATAAACCGATACAATCATGTCATGAAAATACAAAAGATGACCAAAATGATAAAGTAATAAAGCTGACAGAATGGAGGGAAAACTTATTTACAAAGCACGAAGAAGTGTAAAAACAACAGAAAAATGATAAGGCACCCATTTTGATAATCCAGGGGATGGCCCACGCCTGGTACTGCCACTGCATTATAAATCATACCGTTTTATTACGTAATGACTGATAAAAGGTGTGAAGCAAACTAATAAAAATAGTGTAAATGAAAATCGCTGCTAGATCACACCTTACTGAGAGAGAAGCCATGACGTGCGAGGGGCCTACAGGTCAGCCAACTTGAAGCACCCTTCTCAGAGGCAAGTTGGATGACACGCTGCTGGTCGGCATTAAGGGTAGCAGTAATCATCGTGACCTCAGCCCACAGTGCATCCCGAGATTGGGAGGTGGCAAGACGCTTCTGGGTGCGGATGAACACCAGTGCATCACCCAGAGATGGGTCCTGGCGGACAATCCGTTGCACTAGGGAATCGGTTAGGGCAAGGGACGACTGATGCTGTGAAGCCATAGAGCTGGGGACGACGAGGCCCAGGCCACCAAAACGGCAGGGCAAAGCGAGCAGAGTGCGTTCCATGTTACTATCCGGACGACTCAACAGAGCCGGGATGAACTTACTAGTGACTAAGGAATCCAATTCTTCCAGAGCCACAGTCAGCTGAGGTGTTGTGCGGCAGAGGAAAGCCCATTTGCTCTTGAACCCGTGGACGAAGGCAGAGTAAGCTGCTTGAGGCTGGGTCAGAGCAATCTCGGATAGCTTCGTGAGCTGATCGCACCGGGAGCGTGCCGCTTCCTCAATGTACCGGGTGATGAATTCAGGGGAGCCAATGGCTGACCCCAGATATCGGACGCCATCAGATCGGATCTGAACGCCAGTCGACTGGAAAACTCGGCGTGCCTCATCCAGGAACTCTGGCTTGACGAGAAGGATAGACTTTGCTGGATTGGGGAGGTACCCAAAAGAGGGCCCTTTCTCGGCAAGGCTATCCCACCATTGGCGAAAAGGCCTCACCTTGCCACCAGCCGCAGAGTCGTCAGCATACCAGGCTTGGGACCCTCGGATGCAACTCCCTGCAAGAGAGGAAGGGTGGCAATAGCGTACAGCGGCATCGCTATTGGATCACCCTGGGTGGTACCTTCACTGGAGAGCATAGACTCACCACCTACATATAGGGTGGCTGAGTGGCGGTAACAATTGATGGCGATTGGGGCCAACGCTGGGCAGAGGTGCTGTACATTGCGGAGGCACACTTCCCTGTTGATGCTGTTGAAGGCATTGGTTGCATCCGCAAGGAGAACACACTCAGACTTGCTGCTGTTGAAGACTTGTCGCATGGCGTGAACTGCGGCTTCGATCCCGCATTCCTGCCCAGCACACAACTGAAGACTTCCTGCGGCCTTTTGGACGTCTCCGCCAATGACAGCAAGGATGGCCTTTCCAATTATGCAACTAAGGACCTCACCTATGCCAATGGGCCGCACACCAGGCTGTTTGTCCAGAGGGATGAGGCGACAGGCGACATAGGCGTTGAGACATGCTGGATCCACATAAGTTGTAGCGAGCCGCTGGGCACAAGCCATGATAGCGTCGCATAGGGTGTCAGAGGCATCTTTGAAGGAGGTGCACATGTGTCGCCAGCAATCAGCATCAACTCCTGAGGGGCCAGCAGCTCCACGGGTGTGTAAAGCCGCTTTGCGGACTGTCTCACGTGTTAGTGAAGCCCCATGCTGGTTGTACCCCCATGTCTGTTGTCCTTACGTACCGTATTTTTCCCAATAAATGTACAGTCTTTTTTATTTTTTCAAAGGTGGTCAGACCTGTACTACTATAGGAGACTGTACTAGTATTGGAGACGTGTACTTTTATTGTTTCTGGAAAGATTGACTGTCTGAGTTGGGTGGTAAACAACTAGTGATAATGATACTGTAAATCTGTAAATACATGCAACCATGGTAAGAATCAGTGTACAGAGGCACAAAGATGATAAACGGGTAAGAAAAACGAAGTAAGGTGGGCCATAGTACCTGTACCCCAGTAATGCCCATCACATCATTCCGCCATGTACTATTACTAGAGACGTGTCCTTTTATATTTTTGATCCACACTCAACATGTACTACAGTTGGAGACGTACTAGTATTGGAGACGTGTACGTTTAATGGGGAAAATACGGTATGCGTATCTGGCTTGTCTGTGTGCTGTGATCTGTGGATCTGGTTCTCGTGTTTTTTGGCGTGGCGGCGAGCAGGAGCTAGGTTTTGATCATTATGTCCCTGAGGTTGAGGATGTCTTGGAGGATTACAAAGTCCAGGCAACGGTAAGCATGATGTAATGATGATGTAATTATGATGTGATTATGATGTAAGGATGTGCAATGATGATGTATAAGGCGTGAAAGTGATGATGTCACAAAACGGCCAGGGAATAGTAAGTTCACACCAGATTTCTACTTTGGATCCACTAAGGTGTGACTTTGCTATTGCCTCAGTATGTGGGTGCATAGCAACCCATTCATGTCGTATGCAGTTGGCAGTTGTCACCCCACCCCCATTAGCCAAATCAGTCGATTTCACCGGCAATATCGCCTTGCTGTGAGTAAGACCACTTGAAATGTGCTTGGATCCATGTAAATCCAGTTTTTGAATGTTTAAATTTGTTGCTATGCTGTGACGTAGCACTGTCAAGCCCTATTACTTCTACAGTGTATTGTGCATGGTCACAGTGCTGACTGAAAGCTACTAGTAATGCTACAGTATAGTAGTAATGCTACAGTATAGTAGTAATGCTACTGTATAGTAGTAATGCTACAGTATAGTAGTAATGCTACAGTATAGTAGTAATGCTACAGTATAGTAGTAATGCTACAGTATTAGTAATGCTACAGTATAGTAGTAATGCTACAGTATAGTAGTAATGCTACAGTGTAGTAGTAATGCTACAGTATAGTAGTAATGCTACTGTATAGTAGTAATGCTACAGTATGGTAGTAATGCTACAGTATAGTAGTAATGCTACAGTATAGTAGTAATGCTACAGTATAGTAGTGTGTGCATGGTAGTAGTGTTTGTGTGCAATTATTTGACTGGACTGGATTACTTTTTGATTTGCTACAGAGTGCACTCAGTGCAGGCAGTATATTGTATTGTTGTATGAATTGGTAAAACATGACTTACCGTAAAAATCCGTAAATAAGTATGTATTTACTTTCGAATTTAGTGACCACACCCGTACTAACTTTCGGGCGGGTACTGACTTAAGGGCGCGAACCAACTTTCGGACCTGACTTGTGTGTAGTGGAGAAGTCATTTTCATGTCGATGTACATGCTACGTACTGCATGTGCGCACCGTACCGGTACTTATTTTGGGCAGTATGTTTATCGGGCTTGACTTGACTTCAACGGACAGAGCCAAAAGAATGAAGGGGGTATTTCTTTTGGGCAGGTACTTATTTACGGACTTTTACGGTGCTACTTCAGTAGTAGCAGACTAGGTCATGCAGCAGCTCTGCATGACATGCATGTTAGCTGGTGTGAGC